>NC_059128.1:161461790-161761790 GCF_020740605.2 Lemur catta
TTACAAATGGTCCAGGCAGTGAGATGCTCCAGCTCTCCTGGTCTGTTTCCCCTCCTCCCTGTTGCCGTTCCAATGGCCCGGACTCCTTCATGCCTCACATCTGCACCATTAGGCCCCAGAAAGGTGGGCAAGGGGCCCAGTAACCACAAAACCACTTCCACTCATGGGCAACACTTCAACAACCCTGCTGTCCGTGCATCAAAAAAAATCTTTGATGATGTTCAGTCTGCAAATCTGGTTAGCTTATTTTAGCCAACTGTACTATCCACAAAAATTAAAGCAATTATTGTTTGCTTTAGGAGGAGGTTTATCTGACAGTCCGTTCTGCTCAGAAATTTTGCTTTCCGTTATGGTGTGATGATTTTTTTCCCCTTTTTTTTAGAGATGCGTATGAATGCTCAGATCCATAGACACACAACATGCAAATGCATAAATCTCACAGGTTGAATACAATTACTTCTATCTAGGATACTATTAACGTTCATTAATAATTTGACCTGTCTAAAATGCACAGGAGGTAATTTGACTTGCAAGATACAGAGGGGGATGCTCTGAGCGCCAACCCCCTGTGATCAGAGTCACTGTCTCTCCCTGAATCCCAAGTGCCAGAGGAAATGCATGAAATCTGTGAAAACTATTCTGCTATTTTTTCCCTGTGGAGATTCTATATAAGAGGAAGGAAGGAAAGAAGAAAGGAAGGAAGGAAGGAGGAAGGAAGGAAGGAAGGAAGGAAGGAAGGAAGGAAGGAAGGAAGGAAGGAAGGAAGGGAGGGAGGGAGGAGTGGGAAGGAAGGAAGGAGGGAGGGAGGGAAAAACAGCACAAAGCACACATAAGTGCCTCTCAAAACATGAAAGATTTCTGTTTAATTTTGTTTAAGTGTTCTGTGCTATCAGTTGCTGCTTGAATTAAATGAAAAGCAATTTCAGTGGTAAACTGAGCCCTTACATGTACGAAATAATTTCCATTTTTTTTTCTTAGCTCCAATCCTAAATTATAACAGCCCCAACAGCTTCAGTGAGGTGGAGGTGGAGCCGCGGTGTCAGTTTCCACAGACCCACCTCCTCAGCGTCCCTCTGTGAAACACGCTTACTAGTAGATCAAGGGTTGAACAGGGAAGAAAAGCCAGCAGAACCTGTATTTGGGAATCACGGATCCTTCGTCTGTGGTTCTTAAAAATCTGTCTCGGAATGAGCTTTGACATTGCCTGAAAGAACCATGTGCTATTTAAAATAGTGAACTGGCTCCTGCACTATTTTTTTGTTAGCATTTTTTCAACTTAAAAATGCTTTTAAATGAATTCCTCTTGCAGAATTGTAGTCTTCCCTTGGATGCTCATTTTTCTGCTAAAAAAAAAATCCTGTCAACTTTTCATTACACATGATAACGGGAGAGGGACATCATGGGTAAGTTAAGTTTATAAATAATCCTAAATTCCCCTTCTATACAATAGTTTGAGCTAAAACTATAACCAAAACTGTTTTAAAAAATTTTCAAGAGAGAAGATAATAGTTTTATTTGTAGTTCCATTTAATTTTCCCTATAGAGCTAATAGAAGTAACAGGGAGGAGTGAAATGTTAAAAAGTCAATAAGAAAATTGTTAGTCAATGTTTATAGAAGGTCACTACTGTTAGGAACCCTGGAGAAAAGGTGGCCACCAACAGACATGCCCTGTAAATACCTTCGACTTACAAAACGTGCTGTAGCCAAGCTGTGCACCAAGTACTATCGGAGTGTAATTAATTCTGTCTGAGAGTTGGAGGGGGAGATAAGAGGGAGAGAATGGGCATACAAAATGCCATACAAAAGAGTTATGTTTTCTCAAAGAACTTAGATTCGTTGGGGAAGAAAAATGAATGCACATGAATAGACAAGCATGGTCCTGCCAATCAGAAACGTGTTTGTCAACCTGGACTCTCCTCTCTCCCTCCCCCACATTTAGTTTCTTGCTAAACGCTATAATTTCTACCACTTTTCACATCTCTTGAACCTGTACCCTTCTTCAATTTTGCTTCCACAGTGTCACTTTAGGCCCCTGTTTCCGTTGACTTGGTGATCAGGACGGTCTAGGCCATAATAACCCCAAAATCTCAGTGGCTTTGTACAATTTCGTACTTATGCAAACATGTCCAACATGCATCATCTGGAGCTCTGTTTATCATAACCACTCGGAGACCCTGGCTAAGTCCCTGAAGGAGGCTCCAGGATCACTACAGCAGGGGTAAAAGGACAAGGTGAATCATGTACTGGCTCTTAAAACTTCTACCCAGAAATGACACATGACATCTCAGCTAACATTTCATTAGCTGAAGCAAGTCACATAACTACACCCAGCTGCTCCACAGGGAGCAGTAAAAATTGTGCCATGTGCCCAGAAGAAAGAAAGTCAGAGATGTCTGTTGCACAGCAACAATGACCACCGTATCTGGTTTAACTGCATAGCCCCTTAAAAGGTCTTCCTGCCTCCTGCCTCACCTCCTAGGATTCATCCTTCCCACTGACCTTTCTTAACTTTAAGTATGATTATCTGAGTATATTACCGGCCTAATTAAAAGTGTTTACTGGCCACATAGATCACCTGAGATAAAGCTAAACTTGTTTGGCATGTTGAACAAGCCTGTTTAGATCTGGCCTTGGTCTCTCTTATATTTTCTTCCTCATCTAGCACCAGTATTAAAACCATCCCAGCATGTGTTCAACATACCATGTGCTGCAGCCGTACAGAAGCACAAAAGTGATACACCTTTTGCTAGCTACGCACATTTGCACATGCTGTTTTCTCTCTCTAAGCTTAAAATGACCCCCAACCTATTCCACCCCTTTCTGCTTAGAGGAAGGCATCCACTAAGACTCATTTAAAATGTGACATTCCCTGACATCCCCAGGTTGAATGAAATTTTCTTTCTCTGTTCTTATGGTGCCACCTACATACCTCTTCTGGTGCACCTATTGCATGAGAGTTACTATTTGTTTCTTCAGTTTCTCCATGAATAGACTGTGAGCACACAAGGAGGAAATGGACTATTTTTTTAATGGCAAGGACCTGGCATATAATAGGTTATGTGAAAATATTTATTGGGTAAATGAAGTAAAACATACATATGCAATCAAGTTCTAAGCTCTGGTACAGATTCTAAAGTCTATGGAGTACCAAGTAAATGAAACACTAGTCTCCATCCAAAAGTACATCCATTTTCTCTAATTTGCACATGTGTCACAGTGGCAAAACATTGAAAATAATTAATGCACTTTTCTCTTTTGCATTTTCAAGTACAGGTCTTTCATCCTAGTTGACTTGGGGCATCTATCTTCCTAGGGAGAAGATTGGGAATGCTAAATATAGAATCTAAAGGAAAAATAAGGTAATTTTCAGTTTCTGACATTCAAATACAGTGTGTAAGATTTTTCAGCAAGACAATAATCTTGCAAGCTAGGCTCTTATGTTAAGGAAAAAAGTGTCTAAATTTAGCATATTGAATGCCAGACTTGGTAGGCTGGAGGGAGGGTCAAACAGGAAGAAGAGAAAAAGTTTGTCCTTTTCCAACCCCAGGGGACTGTGGGCAGGAAAAGAAAGAATAGCAGAAGAGTTGTACGAATGGACCCCCTGACTCAGTCTCCACCGGCTATACCTGGAGAGGGAGTGGGTTGTTAAATAGTTGAGGATAGTACTGAAGGCAGAAAGAGGCTCTTATTCCTATGCCCCTCTCCTCTAACCAACTCTCTAATTAGTGTTCTGAGAGTAAACCACTTTGCAGATCATGTTCACTAATCCAGAATACAACTACATCCAAATAAAATTGTTACCCAACCATAGTCACAAAGAGGGAATATCTGACATTTCTCTTTCCCAAACCTGTGCTGTATACGTGAGACTCAGAACAGCTACAACCTTTCCCAAGGAGGTCAGCACAGCCAGGTGGAAGGACTGCAGTGTGGGCTGTGGAATGGACCACTGTCTTAGTCCATTTTGTGTTGATATAAAGGAATATCTAAGGCTGGGTAATTTATTTTTAAAAAATGTTTATTTGGCTCACAGCTCTGCAGGTTGTATAAGAAACATGGTGCCAGCATCTACTTCCGGTGAGGGCCTCAGGCTGCTTCCCCTCGTGGCAGAAGGTGAAGGGGAGTGGCCTGTATATAAATCACATGGTGCAAGAGAAGCAAGAGAGAGGGAAGGGGGACGTGCCAGGCTCTTTTTAACTACTAGTTTTCACAGGAACTAACAGCGTGAGAACACCTCCCATTAGGCCCCCAATTCTAACACTCAGATCAAGTTTCAACATGAGGTTTTTGGGGACAAACATCCAAACTACAGTAACCATCAAGGGCAGCTTTTGGCCAAAGCTCAGAGGGGTTGAAGGTGAGTCCAGGAGAGACCACGCCAGGCAGGGCTCACCATCAGGAGTGCTGTACAAGTGCTCTACCAGAGAAGACCATGGGTACAACAAGTTCCAACGTCAGACTCCAACAGAACATTTGGTGGTCTGTGAACATGAAACATGACCCCAGATATCAATAAACTACAGTCCCAACATACCCAAGGAGCAAGTCTCTTCCCCTCAGCATTAATAGGGTGTGTAAGTCACATATCCCTCCCCCTGTTCAGTTGGATGATATCAAGTAAGAGAATTTTTGGAAAAATAAGCAATTTTTAAAGAGATTGATAAAATTGCTGCATCAGTCAAAGCTTTAAGGCAAATGGGACATTTAGTTAACATTTTTCCCACCTCCCAGTGAGTAAGGGAATGTGAAGGGCTAAATTTTTAACAAAAAAGTAAAGAAATGCTTCTTTAATGTACGTCCAGTTAAACTTACAAATTTACTATATATGTATATGTGTGTATATATATATGTACATTTAGGGGCATGTTTATTCTACCTTAGTCCAAAAAGGATTTGATAACATCTTCCTTTAAAATGCAATTTGGACTTACCTGACTTACAGGAAGAAAATAAATTTCAAATATGTTTCAATCACATATTTTTATCCCTGGTAATCTATGCAATACTAAAGTCTGGACATATTGGTTATGAAATTCATTTGTCTGAGGGAATTGTCACTACAAAAAGTTGCAGCTTTAGTTTTAGTTACCTTTGGTAGAGACATCTGGAACCTTCCCAAGTTCTCTTCTTCCAGGTACACAGGAGGATGGCATTTTACCATGCCCTTGTCATGACAAAGGAACTGTGTAATTATTTTTGGCCAGTGTGCTGTGGGAAGTGTGATGTGGTGACTTCGGGGCAAAAGAGATGAGCATGACGCTCCAAATGTCTCTTCCTCTGCATCAGTGACTGAGGAGGACATATATTTCAGACAGTGCATTGGTAAGATGGGTCGCTGGTCTCTGAGTTCCACGGGGAAGAGAGGCCCCAGCCCACCAGTGGGGTACACATAACATGACTGAGGAATGAACTTCTGATGTGTTAATCAAGGGAGATTTCAGGGGTGTTTGTTACCACAACAAAACCTAAACTATTCTGACTAACGTACTAGATATATTCTACATTTCTATATCTCAGTTACTCCGACTGAAAAATGAAGAAAAGAACTGGGGTTTTATAAAGAAAATGGTATGAGTATGGGGACAAGAAGATATTAATACTTTAAGCCACTTAAAAGTTCAATACAAATAAAATCTGCTTCTAAATATTCACAATAAATAATGGATAACCCACCATCCCCAATGTCTTGGTCACTGAAGCTGATATTTACCACTGCTACAAGTGCCTAGGCCATCAATGCCTCTTAGCTTTGCTAAAGCTTCACCTGCCTCGTCCAGATGTTGTGCAAGTTTGACAATCTGAAGCATCAGCATATTAAAACACTACATCTAGCTTCAAAATGGCAAGGTGAGATTTCAAATACAAATGTGTTGCTAAAATGTAACACTAGTAAACAAAGTATACCATGGTAGTCCAGCACAGTTCAAAACACTTTTCCTAAGCAAAACCTATTTTTTTTAGCTAGCTCTGTATGGAACTATTGAGTACTCTCTCAGAAAACACAAAAATGGTTTTGAGTGAACTTAAAAGCATGGAACAATCTTTATATATGCTTTTAATTGGGGAAATGAATAAAGAAAACACCCTTTAAAGAGTAAGTCATAGAACTAGCCATTCCCAAAATGTAATAGCATGTTGGGTGCTGCACCTGTGGCAAAATTCCAATGGACTGGGACATTTTGTGGCACCAGGCTTGGACTCTTTTGCAGCAGAGATGTCATTATTATGATCCATTAATAGATAGCTCACTCCATAAATATATACATAAATTCAAAATCTTAGTGCTATTATTATTCTAATGGAAATATTGTACCTCTTAAATCAGTGGAGATACTGCATTTAATTTGGAATTCAAGTTTCTGCGACAATGTAGAACTGCCTTGAAAAATAATATTTACCCTGTAGCTTCTCCGTCTGTGATAATTGACCTTAGTTCTTTTGCTACCTGAAAGCTGATTACATTTAGAGCCTTGGAAATCAATAATCAATCACTTTGCTTTTGACAGCTGTTGGAGATATTATCCTAGAGTATATAGTAACCCACTTATTCATTCATTTATTCACTCAACAAACACCTATTGTCTCCTATGTGCCAAAAACTGTAATAAGTACAGCAGTGAACAAAACAAACAGAAGTTCTTGCCTTCATGGTACTTACGCTACAGGGAGGCTGAAGGTCAGAAAGTCAGGGTCAAAGGCAGGTGCTGCCAATAACCAAGATCACTGTTTCCTCACCGATAAAACCATGGGGCTGGAGGAAGTTCTCAACCTAAGACGCCACCCTAGAGGTCATTTGGAAATATGTTGGGAGGTTTTTGTTATAATAATACCTGAAAGATGCTATTAGTATTTAGTATCAGAGCCCAGGAATGTTGAATACTTTTAAAATAGGACAGTCTCTTGGAAGTATAGCTCTACTCAAAATCCCCAAATGCAAGTGAAACTGCCTTTGAAAACTCCAGAAGCTTTCTAAGGTTCTTTCCAGCTCTAACATCGTAGAAATTTGGCTTCTGTTTCTTCATCAGAGGAAACAAGTAGGTGCTCGCTGTCTCAGAGGACAAATCTAAGGACAAGGACCTGATATTTCTTTCCTTTCTCTTGGATCTTCTAACTGAAAGTATAAACCTAGAGCCTTGTGAAAATGAAAACACCAGCCAAAGACACATTGTCTCATTCCAAGAACAGATTCCTATCAGAAAGGTGTCTATTTTTCCCCACAAAGTACATTAGTAGTCTCTTACAACCCTGAGAGAGCTGAGAGCATTCTATACCAAAAGTGGCACCCTACTCACACCACAGACACAAGGATCATAAATTAACCTGGAATTTGAGTCCATCCTGAACAGAATTTTGTGGCTTAATTTACCAAATTGATCTTAGAACTACTCTCCAGCTCTTTCTGAACCGCAATAGATAATGTCAGCGTTTTCTTAGTATGAGTCTATTTATGGCACACAGTATCCACAAATGAGTTCTATGATGCTCTAGCATATATCTCCTTCTCAAGTTATCCTTCTTTGGATCTTTTGTTTACTCGCTTAAGGGAAAAATATTAAATAAAATCAATCAAGAGAGAGGGCTAAAAATTTGCATTTCTAATTCCCAGGCTAGTTAATGCTGCACTGGTGGTCCCTGGACCTCAATTTGAGAACCGCAGGTTTAGGCAAAGTTTCTTTTAAATACTTTCTGGGCTAAACAAATGTCAAAATTGTTCTGTAGCTATAAAATGTGAAAGCTTTTTCCAGAGTCTGACCCTGTTTTCATGCCAAACTTCGACAAATATCGAAACTCAGTTTTCACTCAGGATGGCTGATGGCTACTAATTACTAAAATGATACAAATTGATCTGATTCTGGCTGAATTGGACAGTAATGGGGGGTCTTTACAAGGTCCTATTGCCCTTCAGAATGTCCTGTGCCAGAGATCATTGACCTGGAGCAATCTGAACTTCCTAAAGTCGGGATACGCTGTGGAGTAAATTCAGAAGACTTGATACAAGTAAGGACTTAGGTTACAAATTTAACTGGCACTTAGCAGACACTTTCTTCTAGTAACAGTGAGTCAGTGATTTAAACACTCTGAAGATGCCTCATCTGCAGAATGGAGAGAAGAAGACTTGCTTCAAAGATTGCTGGGGAGACTTAATGGAATTACATACATAAAAGAACTTTATAAATAGTCAAATGCTGCCCAAGGCAACTTTTAATATTAAACTCTACCTAACAGCGAGCAATAGGAAATGGTCACATTCTGTTTGTACCTAGAAACCTTATGCATCAGCCTAATGGGTTAGAATTTTCTGAATTAAATTTGTAGACAAGTGTCCACACAAATATAAAGATGAGTCTTTAAAAATGTAGGTGAACTATGTCTATATCCTTAACAAGTCATTTCATTTAATTAGGGATCAGAATGGTTTTCAGATCTCTGGACATCATATTAGTTTCTCTTGACTTCTTTTTAACACACATGTACACATCCTACAGTATTTTTAAAATCCCCAGGGTGGAGGTGGGTGTCTCTCACTTGTATCATTTACAATCACTGTGTTATCTAAAGTAGGTACAGATGCATGACATACAGTAGCCAGGAAATGTATTTATGCTTTATATTATGTCATTTTCAACTATGAATAAGAACTAGGTGGAGGACTCATACTGCCTGATTTTAAGATTTACTATAAAGCTATGATAATCAAAACAGTGTGGTATTGAAGACAGAATAGACAGGTCAATGGAACATACTGGAGAGTCCAGAAATAGACCTATATGTATATAGTCAACTGATTTTCAAGAAGGATGAAAAAGTGAATAATTTAATGGTGAAAGGATAATGTTTCCAACAAATGGTGCTAAAACAACGTGCCCATATTCAAAAATACAAAAACAAAACAAAACATCATTCTATACATTGCATCATATGCAAAAAACTAACTCAAAATGGATCACAGTTCTAAATGGAAAACTTAAAACTATAAAACCCCTAGAAGAAAACACAACAGTAAATTTTTGTGACCTTGCACAAGGCAAATATTTCTTACATATAATACTAAAAGCATGACTCATGAAAGAATAATAATTGAACTCATCAAATTACGAGTCCTATTGTTTGAAAGATACTGTTAAGAGAATTAAAAGACAAGATACAGGGAGTGGAGGGAGATTGGGAGATGTTGGTCAAAGGACAAAATTTCTATTAGATAAGAGGAATATTTTCAAAAGATATATTGTACTAGATGGTGATTATAGTTAATAACAATAAATTGGGGTCTTAAAAATTGCTAATTTTCAATTGCTAATTGTGTGTTCTTACCACAAAAAAATTATTAACATGTGAGGTAATACATATGTTAATTAGCTCAACTTAGGCAGTCCACAATGTATATACATTTCAAAACATTGTATATGATAAATATATACAATTTTTATATGTCAATTTAAAAAATTATAATTTGAGTTGTATAAATAAATAAGACAAGCTGCAGACTTGGAGAAATATTTGCAAATTACATATCTGATTAAGGGTTTATATCCAAAATGTATATATTTTTTAAAAATCTCAAAACTCAATAAGAAAACAACAACCTAATTCAAAGAAACAGGCAAAACATTTGAGTGGAAACTTCATCAGAAATGTACGGATGGCAAGTAAACATAGAAAAAGATGCTCAATATCTTTATTCATTGGAGAAGTACACATTAAAACCACAATGAGAAACCATTACACACTTGCTAAAAAGGCTAAAGTTAAAAAAAAAATCTGACACTACCAAGTGCTGGTGAGGATGTGGAGCCTCTGGAACTTTCATGCACAGCTGCAAAATGGTACAGCCACTTTGGAAAATAGTTTGGCCATTTATCTTATAAAGATAAGCATATACTCATCATACTACTCAGCAATCACATTCCTAAGTATTTACCTAAGCAAAACAGAATTTATATTCATGCAAAAACATGTCCACAAATGTTTATAGCAGTCTTATTCATAATTTCCCAAAACTGAACCCAGCCTAAATGTCTTCTCAACTGCCTAATGGATAAATAAGGTGTGGTAAAAGCTTGTTTATAATACAAGGAAACATCACAAAAAATGCTACTTAATAACAAGGAACAGACTACTGATATGCACAATGACATGGATGAATCTAAAATACATTAAGGTAAATTAAGGGTAGCATACTTTATTATTCTACTTATATGACAGTCTTGAAAAAGCAAAACTATAGAGACAGAAGATAGATAAGCGATTGCCAGGGCATGGGTGTGGGAAACAGGTTGTCTGCAATCAGGCTGCACAGGGAAATTTTTTTAAATGATAAAACTGTCCTATATCTTTATTGTAGTGATGGTTATATAACTATATGTTTTCATAAAAACCTATAGAACTAACTGTATACTAAAAAGTATTCATTTTACTATATATGCTTCAATAAAAAATGAAAAAAGGTAATGTTTATCATTCTATTTTCAAATATAAGATTATATTAATTATTGAATATAGTCTTCAAAGTACACATTCCCCTTTCCACTTTCCTCTAGGATAGTAGCACAGCCTAGTATAAGTAGGCATGGGCATTGCACCCAATTGAGAATTGGTGTTACAGAAGTAATGATATCCCTTTGCAACTTTCCTGTGATAGCCTTCGTAAACCATACAGTTCTAGACTAATTCAGTGGATGTGAGTCACTTATTGAGCTTCACCCATCCAACCCAGGGCATGAAGTAAGAATCAGGCTGTCCAGTGTCCACCAGGCAGTGGAGGAGCCTCAGCAGCACGCCTGGGCCCTGACTTGTAGGGGGACTGAGACTGCAGATGCTGAATGCTTAGAGTTCTGGATAAACAGTAGCCAGGTGCCCCACCCAGGCAAATGCCACGGGTGAAGCAGGTTTAAATGACACATATACCCTTTAAAGCGATTTCAATGCTAAGAAATAGGGAACTGATGAAAATAATAATATTAATAATTTCTGACATTTATTGAGCATTTACATCCCTGTGTTTTACACACATTATTTAATCCTCATGGTTACTTTTTGAGGTAGCTGTGATTATAATCTACTTCTCATAGGTAAAGAAAATGTACCATAGAGAAGTTAAGTAAGTTTCTCAAAAATCAGTTAGTATACGGTAGAACTAGTATTTGAGCCTTGGCTCTGAATCCAGTTCTCTTAACTAAGCCAGGAAAAATGAGAAAGTGAGTTTTTTCTTGTTTTTTAAAATTCTTTAAAAGTGTTCTTGGAGGTGCCTGACAAGCCAGTGAAGCCAACTCTAATGGCTCTCAACCCTTATTATTAATGTCATATAGATATATATGTATACTTTAAAACAACTCCCTTGCCCTCCTCCTCTTTGTGACTGTTCATCTCCCCCCATGCACAAGCCAAATGTTGTACCAGGCTGTGTCACTAACACTTGCATAATAACTCAAGATCTTGCAACCCCTCTATTTATCAAGCAACAATGTTACTAAAAATAACTGCACTCATAACTAAACAGGGGGAAGCAAGAGATTGGGGAGAATCTGTTAATATGTTTGGAAATGCACAATAAAGAGCTGGTGGAAAGGCTTTAACTTTCTGAAGTCACATCTTGAGGCATTTGAAATAAACAGAGCCCACGGGGCCATGGTGCAGGAGGCTGCAGAACTTGGATTCAGGCCAGGGAGAGAGGTGGAGCAGGGTTTCAGTTCTGTGTCACCAACATGTAGTACTTTGCAGCAGTGGCTGTGACTAGGAGAGATAGGAAGAGAGGTGGGGGTCACGATATTGTAATGCACTTGCTGAAAGGAAGCCGCAGGCGCCCTTCCAGAACCGAGGCCAACCTCAGCTCCAACTACTCAAAAGCCTCCCTCCTTTTCATGCTGCTCTCAGGTTCCTACTGTAGACATTGGGTGCCCCTCACAGGACCTCCCAGATGGCCAGCAGGGTTAGAATAAATGGTTACTGGTGATGTGCTTCCCCACACCTTCTAAGGTGACAAGTGGCAAGGAAAGGTGGCAAAGAGTAGAGCAGTCTTTTAGAAAAACCCCTTCACCCTCAAAGTTTGCAAAATGCCATCAGCACTGCTGAACTAATGAACCACAAGAATATGTCGTGCATGGCTTTTATGCAGGCACTTCTGTCAAGATGCAAAACGATGAGGCCTGCAGTGTGGCACTGCCTCTTCCAGGTACAGCTTCAATGATTTTTATCTCAGCTTGGAACACAAAGTGTGTTCTGATACTAATACTGATAAAAGCATAAAGGCTGGCGCCATCTGCCATGGCAACTATCAAGATGGCAGATGCTTTTCATCAGCTTTATCTGAACTTTGCATTAATGGGAATTCAGAGACTGTGGGTGCATTTTCAAAAAAAGGGGGGGACATTAAAATGATAGCACTCCTCTGAATAGAACCAATTCATAAAATATCAACGTATTCTCATCTCCTTTATCTCTCTTATAAAAAAACAAGGGAGAAAGAATCTTGCTCTGTTTTTGTTGATGATTGTTTTTGGTTTTCCTGTGTGTATGTTGCTTCAATTCTCCTGTGGCTTTATCCAGACCACTCCCAAGGGAGCTGACCCTAGGGAATTCTCTTTAGAGGGGCTGTCACCTCCAAGCACTCCTGACACTGCTGCAGCAAATGGGATTTAAATGTGCAGCCTCAGAGGGCAAGGCAATCAACGAAATAGTGTGTGAGTGTTCAAAGCCTACCACAGGTAATAATAGAGACATTTTTCAAATTTTAAAAAAATTAGGATAGAAAAAAAAAATCATGCTCCAAGAGGACTGGCTGGAACTGGGGTATATATATATATATATATATATATATACATATATATATATATATATATGTTTATTTATTTATTTTTTCTAAGTTTACAGTTTATAGCATGTATACCTTCCCATCATTCATTAGCCACAATAGAACAGGACAATTCCCTACATCCAGAAAAGATGCTAATTATATTCAGCCCATGAGCTTAGCTGTGTTGGCTAGAAAGCATACACGATGTATAAATATGTGGTGGTAATAGCAGGCAGTGTACATGATGCTGTTCTGCTTCTCTGGTTTATTATATACTATTTTCCAGAAAGTCTCTTCCCTCCTTTTTGCTTGTTAATTAAATCTATATTTTATTTGTCTATCTACCTATAAATATAATTTTTGAGAATGTTTACCCAGGCTTTTCCTATAAGTAAGATATGGGATTTTGAATATATGAATATTTTATATTATTTCTATATATGTTTTTTATTTTTATGCTTTATGTATGTATAAAGCACATATAAAGCATATATATTTCTGTTTTATATATATTTATGTATACATAAAGCATAGAAATAAATATATACAGCATAGAAATACATATGTGTGTATATATACATAAATACACAAATTGACCATTTATGTATATATACATATTCTCACATATAGCATAGAGATAAAATTAACAGGAACATGTAAATTCAAAAGGAACATGCATTTAAAGTCAAAAATCCTTACAATTGCACAAATGACTACCAGGAATTGGGGAGAGCCCTTTGAAAAGAACTTTTTTACCCTGAAAAGGAAAAAAGAGGAAAATCAAAACCAGAGAAGATGAATTTTATAAAAACACTAAAAGAACAACCATGGAAGGAGCATGAGCTCTTTTATGAAACTTGAGCGGGACCGCTGACCTCCATCTGGCCCTGGGGCTTGGGAAGACATTGCAGAGAGTGTGTCAGCCTGCCCAGTGGGGAGAGCAGTCTAACTTCAGTGACTCACACAAAGAGAGCTGTGTGACAATTCTCCTTTTTCTGATTATGTCCAGCTTGATGGTGGGCTTTCCCCCTCAAAATGATCATAGGAATATTTTCCTCGTGTAATGTCTTCATACAAAGATTCACTCTCAGATATGTTTCCAGTTTTTTTCTGTTAAAAAAAAAGAAATAGCAGCATGTACAGGAGTGTGGCTGTTTGCTGGTATACACTCCACTAAATCATGCACAGCGTTTAGAGGGCAAAATTCTCTGCTCCAGGAAGAAACAATGAGCAGAGTTTTGCTTTAATTTTTAGTCTATCCAGTTGTCTACTTTTCAAACAAAAAGAAGGGTAGACTGTATTTTAAGAAACAAAGGATTCTATTTCAAACACCTTTATATGTCCCTCAATGTCTCATTTAATAATTTATAATTTCTCTTGAGCTGTAAATTTACCCTCACTCCCTCCATAGATTCTCAGGTTGAGCATTATTTTAGGGGAAAAAAGGGCCAAACCCCATGTTAAGCATAAGGAAAAACAAGTTTTAATGGATCTTTTTATTATAATAAATGAATAAATAACCACTTAGTCCTAACAACCCAATTAAGTACTAAACAAACAAGTTTGTGTTTATAAAAGGAACAAAAAAGGTAACATCACGTAAAAGGAAATGCTATTACACACTGAGAGCAAATCTCTAGGAACAGGACATAAATACCAATCTTATCAGAATGAGATGACAAAGAAAAGACAGGCTGAAAGAATGTAATAACAAAAGGCACAATGATAAGAAAAGGCCTCAAGTAACAGAAAGCATCTGGAAAACAGAGTTCAAATCCCAGATTTGACACTAGCTGTGTGTCCCTGTGCAGGTTACGTATTTTCTCTGATCCTAGAGATCTCTTTTAAAATTGGAATTGAATTTTAGTCTTTCCTAGACTTTTAAAATGAAATGTGAAAAATTAACATAAGGTCCAATGTAGGACTGACAATGTTTTATCAAGTGAGGATGTGAAAACATCGTCATATTTATAGCCTTGTGCTATCCACCAATAGTTCAAAAAAGACAGGTAATTGTAACCCCATAAAATAAGAAGAAATAATATTAGAAAAAAGAACAGTCCTTTAATTTGAAGAAATTCAGTTTTAGGGAAATGTCATTATGTTTTCCTTATTTTTCTTGTCAGACTACGTACCAGCTATGCTGGGGACCAGTGAAACAATGAGAACACATAAGAGGGAAATACATCTGTATTAGTCAGGTTAAGTTAGGATGTGCTGTAATAACAAAGTAACCGTCAAAATTCAACACAACAAAGATTTCTTTCTCATCTCTGCTCCATAGTCAATATACTGCTCTGGACTCCAAATGGTCAGACAACAGCTCAGGCTGAAGGAGATTTTACTATCTGTAATGCTACTTATCAACACAGAGGGGAAGGGAGGTGGGAGAATAGAACATGAGCTTTCACTGCTTATGGAATTGCCATGTGCCATTTCCACACTCCATTCATTGGCCAGAAAAAAAAAAAAAATCACATGACTCTGCCTAACTACAAGGGGACTACTAGGAAATACATGAGAGCACCTAGAATGGTTGGCAAGCATTATTGTAAATTTCTGCCACAATAATCTAGTCTAAGTCAGAGAAGTCTCTCCTAAAAAAGTAAAGTTTAAATTAAGATGTAAATAAAGGTCAGGTGAAGGTGCAGGATATTAGCAGGGATAGGAGAGGTGAGGAGGAAAAAAAGTGCTCCAGACAGAGGGAATCATGTAATGAAGTCCCAGAAGTCAGAGAGAGCATGGCAAGTTTAAGGAATGGAAAGCATGTATTAATATAGCTAGAAGGTAGAGATTAAAACCAAAGTCTAAGGAGGGTATGTAATTTGTTGCTTTATCCTAAGGAAGACAGAAGTCATTTGGGAGGGTTTTTAATTTTGAAATTCACCTTTTTAAATAATAATTTTGGATAATCAAGTCACAAATTGTATTTTCTGGTGACCTCGTGGCTAAAGTAACTATATATGGTGTATATTTTTAAAAGTAGATTGGAGGGAAGCCATTATGTAAAACATGACTCCTTATTCATAATTTCCTAATGGGATCAACCATGTGTTAATCTGTTAATTACCAAATACCAATCCCTAAAACACTGGTTTTTCCATCTTGGCTGCCCACTAGAATCCCTTGAAGCCTTTGAAAATCCCAATGCCCAGTTAAAGCAGAATTGCTGGGAGTGGGACCTAGCTAGCCATCAGTGAGTTTTAAAACTTCCCCAGGTGATTCCAATGTGCACCCAAGGCTAAGAAGAACCACAACCCTACAAGCTTTCAGGAACAGTGATACTCAGTGGGACATGGCAGCAGGGGGAGAAATAATCTAGGAACTTTGGGGGACTACCCCTTGCCCAGATTCTAAAGCACAGTGAATGGCAGTGTATTATATACCTCAGATGTGCTGGAGGTGTAGAAAAGTTGAGAACAACTGATGTAGAGTGGCACTGTTAAACAGAAATGTCTGTGGTAATGGAAATGCTCTATAATCTGCACTGTCCAACGTGGTCACAACTGAGCGTGCAAATGTGACTGTTGTGACTGAAAAACTGAGTTTTTAAATTTTGTATCATTTTAATTAACTGCAGTTGAAATGGAAGTAGCCAAATGTATCTAGCAGCTCATGTATTGGATGGCATAGACCTAGAGCCTTAAGCTAAAATAGTTGTCTCAGTTACATGGTACAAATATTAAAAATGCATTTATCTAATACTTAAAAATATTACATATAGAATCTATCATTTCTGTACAAAATATTCTATCTTACAATCAAGGTGTGCATGATATTTTGGATGGTTTGTTTTTAATATTAACTGGAAATTTCTGTCTACTTCACAGCCACATGTTATTGAGCTCCCTGGAAGCTTCAAGGTCATCTAGTCTAGGACTGAAGACCCAAACACCCACGGGAGTCAGGCAGGTGAAATAAATGAGTGAAGAATGTTATTTTCATATTGAACCCATAGAAACAATGTTTCTTTACATAAAGTCTCTCTGCCATTTTTCTTGAAACAAAGGCCTCTCTGTCTTTTTCTCATCCCTTTTTCTAGCCTAATATTTCTTCATGTAGCCTTAGTTTCTCATACCCACAATACAAAAGAAGAGAAAACTTTGATGATAGTCAAGGACCCTCAGATGGGAGTCATAGGTAATTGGTTGAAGCCAGAAATACAGTAGCAGAAGAGAGTTTAAAAGCTGGAGCTCAGCAAATCCAAGAGCCTTGGAAAAGCTACTTAACCTCATCATTTCCAGTTTTCCCCTCTGTAAAATGGAAATGTTTCTCTTTTTACCATATTTACCTGAGGTCATAGGACTAGCTAGTCCCTACTCAGATCTATAGATATGCTTTGCAAACTGTAAGTCTCTATATTAATATGAATTATTATTGTTACTACTTATCTAAAACACCACACACTTGAAGCACATTCCTAAGTAAAATAAAAAATAATTTCAGATATTTATAACTTGAATGTCCCAAACTCTGCCAGCTTGTAACTATTACATAAATATCCTGCATTAGTTAGGAGTTATTTTTAGCTCCTAATAACAGAAACTGGATATAAGAGTGATTTTGACAAGAGAGAAGATTATTTGTGCTCATGATAATGAAATCCTGGTGTACTGTCCAGGATTGGTACAGAGGCCACCAATTTATGGTTAGTTCAGTCAACAACTGAATAATCCCCAAAAGCAAATTTGGATTTCCCATCTTAGAATGGAGAACCCATTTTAAAGGACAATTTTTCTAATTTCTATAAAGTCATAAGATCCTGTCCCTGCCTGGCATGCCAGGAATGTTTACTTTCTGGACACAACTCTCGAAAATGGTGTCTAAGAGTAAACAAAGAAGGATTATACCATGTCCCAGAAACAGTATAACCATAGTCGAACCATTTATGTACAACCCAACACCATTGCATATAAATCTTCTATAGGTTGAGTATCTGTTATGCAAAATGCTTGGGATCAGAATTGTTTCAGACTTTGGAATTTTTTGGATTTTTGAATATTTTCATTATATCAATGCATCAAACATTCAGCATGCCTAATCCAAAATCTAAAATCTGAAATGCTCCAATGAGTATTACGTTAGAGCTCAAAAATTTTGAATCTTGGAGCATTTTGGATTTCAGATTTTTGAATTAGGGATATTCAACCTGTATAATATTACTGGTTGCCTGACATAGATTTCTAGAAGTGGAAATACAGGTTCTGGGTAGGTATTAGAAAAATGCCATTTGGAAAGGTTGGAATCATTTTCATTGTCAACAGTAGAGAACGAGAGCTTCTCTCACCACAAAATCACTGGAATTGAGAATATTCTACTTTAACTTTTTCCAAAAGGCAGGAGAGGAGGGGAGGGAAGGGATATATAAATGACATTGAAGTGTTGTTTTATTTTGCACACTTTGAGTCATGACTGGGCAGCCATGAAATGCAGTTCAGAGAGTGTGATCACATTACAATGGAAGTTGCTGCAGGAATAGCTCCATCTGGGAGGCAATAAAAGCAACCCCATAAAATGATGATAGCATCAATAAGACAAGAAAATTATTAAAATCAAAAAGTTCTATCAAAGGACAACCTGACTGATATACAGGCGGTCTCAAATTTTAATATGTGCATTCTTAAAAGATCTTTCCTAGCTCATTTTGATACTGTGTCCTCATCCCAGTACACACACACACACACACACACACACTCACGCAATACACACACACATGCACACACACACATACATCCCTTAGGAATTGTTGGGTAAAATGTTAAGCTGTTCTTACCCAGATATTTCTAGTAGCTTTAGATTTGCTATAAAAAAATCAACCATTTACTAACCAAGTGATTACAAATCATTAGAGTTTGCCTGATTTTTGAAACCAATTGGCAGATTAGCTGACTATAGTTGATAAAACTGTTCCAAATTCCCAGTTTCTTTGGCACTTCTGGAATAAACATGCATGCACTTCTAAAATGAATATGACTATTTCTACCATAAGGGCATGGTTTTAGACAAATCGTTGCATCTTACCATTACTGCATGGTTGTATTTGATACAATAGATTAGGAAGGGGTGAAGTTGTTTAAGCAAAATTTTTAGACATTGGACTCTAGTAATTTAAAGAGATGGAGAAATACGATTTGAAAGATGTTGGGAAGATGTTAAAACATGCATTTTAGATTACTGGGGAGGAGAAGGGGACAAATATGTGAAAGAGGGCCAAATCTAGCTGAGGTAGGTAGGTGACAAGAAGGCAGAGAAATGGCATAAGATCACTTCAAACAGGCAAGTTCAGCTCAGGTTGTTGGAGGCCCTCGAAGGCAACAGGGGAAGGATTTATTTGATTAGAGCCATGAAGAGTCACTGGAGGATTAAGTCACTGAGTACCACGATCCCAGTGTCATGCATGAGAAATTATCTTGGCAGCCGTGTGCAGAATAATTTAGAATAGATAGAGAGTGTGTTGAAGGCAAGAAAGAAGAATGTTCTGGTAATCCAAGAAGTAAACCAGAAACTGGACACAAACATAGGAAAGAATTGGAAGACTTAAGGTTGATCAGAAAAGGGAACAGAAAATATCACAGCAGTTTATAGAATATGTCCTTTGGGGACAGTGCTTATTTCTGGCAATGGCACCAACATGGCAGTGGCCTTCTTTGCACATGGCTATTGCTTCCTTGAACCCAGAAAACTTTACCAATTTACCTCCTACATTCCCTCATGAGTTCATTAGGGCTCTCTCATATCTGAATGTCTCTGAATACTTCTTAAGCCTATTTATATCTTCAGCAGGCACAATTTCTTGGTGTAAGCAGTTGCCTTTTGCAGGTGACTATTTTGTGACCACGGACAGACAGAAAGGAGCTGAAGCTAGCCCTGAAGATTGGGGCTTAATGGGTCATTGGATAATAAAGAAAGCATAGGAAGAAAAAGCAGTAGGGGAAAATTCCAGCAGCTGAAGAAAAGGAAATGGAATCGTGGATGCGTGGCCACAGAATGCAGGTCAACAACAATTATTGCGTTATAATGCAGGGGGCTGGAGGAGAGTCTCCATTTGGAATGCAGCGAGAGCAGTCCTACAAGACGGATCACATTAATATGAAAAGAATATTATTGAAATCAAGAAGGTACAACAGAGGGCAACCAGAATGATACAAGGACTCAAGGACCTTAATTATTTACAAAGGTTGGAAACACTGTTGCTCTACTTTGCTCCATAATAAAAAGAAAATGTAAAGGGAATTCACTAAAAACATCCTCAATTCCAAAATAGCAGAATAGAGGGAGATTTTCAAGGAGTAAAAGCCAGAAAGAAAAAGATAAAAGGGGGCATGTACTTAAGCCCAGAAAGAACATGGTATTAACTTAGTTTTAGTGGGATTTCTTTGCAAAGAGAGAGAGGTAAGTGTACAGTGTAAACTACCATGTAGGTTCAGATTGCTAATATATATGTAGTGTACATATGTACATGTGTATTTATACAAATACTATATATTTTAAGGAGATAAGCATTACAAAGGAAAATAATTATGGGGTGGCACAACTGCAGACTCAACTAGACTTACAGAGATTTCCTGTTCTAAAATTTCCTGTGTTACATGTCCTTCCATGTAATTTTCGATGTTTTGAATGCCCATTGGCAATACAAACTAAACACCAAAACAACCTAGAATGATATTCAAGTGAAACTTACAAGAAAGTAAATTTAATCTTGAGCTGTCAAAGTACCACTTAAAATGCAACATATTGTACTCAAGCTATGGAACCTCTGAAGCATACCTTAGAGAAAGAAATCAAAGAGGCATTGAAAACCCATTTTACCCCAGCCACCAGATGCCAAACCCACACCAGACTCACAGTGGACTCATATTTTAAATCTATATTTTGGCCATATTGTTACATAAACACATATTTATTAAATGCTCATTATGTATTCTACAATGTATTTTGCAACTTGAAATAAAATGGAAACATACGGCTGGTCCCTGTTCCCAAGAAGTGAATTCTAAGCTTTTCTTGTTCACAGCTGTATCCCCGGACCGAGCACTGTGCCTGCACATTTAAAGGTGCTCAATAAATCAGGGGCAATAAGGGGACAATATCAGTTACTGTTTATGGAGAACCTACTAAAAGCCAGGCTTTGGGGATACATTCTGGCATTTAATCTTCATAAAGACTCTGTGCAGTAGGTAGTATGAGCCTTATTTTACAGAGGAACAGAGAGGCTAAGTAGTTATCTCAGGGCATACAACGTACAAGCAGCAGAGACAGGACACAAGCCCAGACCTGTACACTCTTCTCTAAGCCATGACATGTCATATAATCTAGCTGTGAAAACAAGTGTAAGTGCATGTAAAACTGCAATAAGTGATGCAAAATGCAAAATACTTAAAAGTGAGGGGATATGGCCCAGACTCCACCTGTTAGATCAGTTCAGAGCAAATGAAGACTGGGACAGTCAGGAACCTGCTGGAAATGGGACCATGGAGTGAGCTGTGAATGAGAGGATCAGAGGGCAAGGGTGGTTAGCTAGTAGAAACGGGTAACGGTTCCCAAATCTAGCTGGGGAAGTTTGGCTTAGGATTGAAAAGGACCACTGGTATAGGAAACTGGTGTGTATATGTCCCTAATGATAATCCCTTTGTGATGAGAAGAAAAAAATGTTTAAAAACACTGTCTCTGGCTTCTTAGATTGTTGAAAGGAAAGTTGGTATAACTCACGATAAGGAGAGGGCAAAGTTTTATACTACTTCTTTCTACTTCTACTTAAGATTTCAGCTGTCCCACATTAAAAGAGGAGTGGTAATGTCAATATTCATACCAGAGCGTTCTGGGGCTGTGCTTTCCAGGCTGGTAGACACGTGTGGCTCTGGTGCATTAAAATGTGGCTTACTCAAATTGCACTGTGCCATAAGTGTGAGATACACACCAAATTTTTAGGACTTAGTATAAATAGGTAAAATATTCCATTATTAATTTTATATTGATTGCATATTGTTAATATTTTGGGTGCATTTGGTTAATTGCAATATGTTATTATCATTAATTTGACTTGTTTCTTTTTACTTTTTTAATGTGGCTACCAGAAAATTTAAAATTACACATGTGGCTCACATTATATTTCTGTTGGCCAAATATTAGTTTTCTAGGGCTAACATAAAAAGGTACCACAAACCAGGTGCCTTAAATAGCAGAAATTTATTTTCTCACAATCCTGGAGGCTAAAAGTCCAAGATAGGGTATCAGGAGGGTTGGTTTCTTCTGAGGTCTCTCTGCTTGGCTGGTAGATGGCCATCTTCTCCTCCCTGTGTCTCCACATGGTCATGTGGGGGGGGGCGGGGGTGGTGGTACATGTATATCCCTATCTCCTCTTCTTATAAATGCACCAGTCATACTGGATTAGGGCCCACCCTAATGACCACATTTTACCTCTTGAAAGACACTATCTTCAAATACAGTTTCATTCTAAGTTACTGGGGTTAGGACTTCAACATATAAACTGGGGGGAGGGGGCACCATTCAGCCCATCACAGCTCAACACTGCACTAAAAGGAGGAGAGCCAGAGGAGATGTGATTCGATCGAGCTTGGTATCTCTTGAAGTGTTTTTAATGTGTTTTAATGTGGATTGAGGCAAGAGTCAAGAGGGAGCATAATTCCTCACTGGGCTTAACAAAATAGGGAGAGCACAGCACATAGAGGAGAAAAGATAGATTGAGAAACAGGAATGAATGCAGAACAGAGGAGAAGGAGAAAAGCCCAATACTATTGGAAACCGGAGAGAGTTTTTTTTTTTTAAAAAAAAAAAAAAAGAAAGTTGCCAGTGACAAATTCTGTGAAGTGAAAATTTCATAGGAATTGTAAAACCAAGGCATCATCTAATATTTAAATTAACTTAATGTATCTGCTTGGCTAGGATGGCTGCAAGAAAGCCTTTTTATGACCAGCAAAACTATAGGAAACATACAACTGCTTGGTGTGAGTAGCTGCCTTGAAAAACCAAAGCAAGAGGGGCAGTGTGGAATAGAGATAAAAGACCAACCACAGAAGGCAAGATGTGAAAGCAAAGCAGGAATGCAACGAGTAAATGAAACTGAAGAAGGAGGTGACCGGAAAAATGTGAATCCCTTGAGACTTTCCACAGAGGTCGGCCTGAAGCTTGTGAGCAGAGTGAGTTCACCATCTCCTGCTTATGTGGAATGAGGACTTGAACCGTTTTATTTAACTATTAAAAGACCACAGGCCGTAAGGCTACAAGGCTGTAGTCTTTGGGGATGCCCTGATGTCTGGATTTTGAGTCCTACCTTAATGAAATTTAGGTTTTGACCATAGGTTTGTAGACTGTTTTCTACCTCATCTCATTTCTATATGTCATCTTATATGATTTTAAAAACAAAAATCATCTCATTTCATTTTCAAAATAAAAATATGCATAGACAACTACACTGCACAACTTACCATTCCCATCTTATGGATGAGAAAACTGAGGCTTAGAGGACTTATTAATACATGATTTGGGAATGAAAATGGCAGTGCTCTTCAGTCCTCCCCCAGCCTTCTAGCACCTCCACCCTGAACAACAACAACACACATACCCAGCTCTGTGTGTGGACTGCACTCCCAGTGCTCAGTTTTATGTTAGAATTTCTCACTATCCATTGTTTCCCCTTCTAAATTACTGTATTATCCAACTCTAAACACTTCTGGTGGAGTAAGAAATTACATACCAGGCAGTCATCCAGGAAACTCATGTCAAATTGAAAAATACTGTTTAAAAATACCAGCTACATGTGTCTTACAGGTGTTTTAGTAGAGCTGAGGCCTGAATTGGGTGAACTGTCTCAGCACCTCAGATCTGTTCTTTTTTATGGTGATTATTGCCCAGAGCAATGATTTGAAGATGGAAAACTGATTGATTTAAAGTGTGTCAAGAAGGAAGTCTTAAACTTTTTCTTCCTCTATCAGCATGAAAAGGAAAACATAGAAAATAGGGGAAAAGAACCTTTCATTCAATGATAAATGAGAAATTTTAGTAACTATAACTCTCATTTTTTATTTTTCATACGCCACTCTCCTCCCAATATGAATCATCCATAAATCCCCTCCCTGACCCAAGGAAGAACATCACAAATTGTGTGGAAGTGATGTAGGAAACTAACATATCCTTTTATGTGTTGTTGTGTGATTTTATTGGTTTTTTTAAATTTATAATTTATACATGGACACAAAAGAGGTGTGCTTACACTATTTTCTAAGCAATGTGACACTGTTTTCAAAGCAATCATAACTAAGAAAACATAAAATATATATATAAACATCTTTTTTCACTGGCTAGTTAGCCAAATGTTTAGTGATTTGGTTAAAGAGACAAGTTTTAGAAAAGTTTTAAGAAAAAAAGAAGCACGTTTCATAATAGACCAATGGCAATTTTCATACATCTCCAGAAGAAAAATATGGGACATTTCTGAAAATTCCTAGAGTCACCTTACTCTAGTTCCTGCTACTCGAAGTGTGGCCCATGGACCAACAGCATCAGCCCCACGTGGGCTTGTTAGAAATGCAGGTGTTTGAGTCCCATGTTAGACCTAAGGGTTCAGAACTGGCACTTTAAAACATCCCCAGCTTAATCCTATGCACAGGAAAGTTTGAGAAGCACTGTTCTAGATAATCCTCAGTTACACACCTAAATCCCAACAGAGCAGAATTTTAAACCCCAGCACTACAGTGACACTTGGGGTTGAAAATCATAGACAGACTCTTCTACAAAACCTTCAGAACCCAGACACCGAACATCTGTGAGCCAACATAAATCTGGGGGAATCATGATGGTCTGAAATATATAATCTGACTTCAGGTGAGGCTGAAATTCCACAGCAGGTCACCAGCTATTCTTCAGGGACAGCACCCACAGAATGAAATGGACACATATCCTTGGCACTGCAGCCTCGAGCCAGAGAAGAACTCGGACTGGCCGTTATTGCTTCTTCAGTGAGGAAGAGTATGAGAATGGGCGTGGAGGGTCTCAGAATAAGGACGGGAGTGAGAGCCAGAGCAGAAGCGGGGACAAAGAGAGACAGCCGCTTATGTGTCTTGGGCAGCCAACTGTGAATCATAAACCTTTACAAAGAGGAGAGAGGAGTGAAGCAGGAGGGGGTAAACCCGCCATTCTGAGGCTCAGTGAATCTCAGGGACCCACCAGTCTGGATGACGTCACGCCCCCAAGAGTAAACGGTTCTGTCTTGGCTCTCCTAGAGGAGATGTCACAGCGGTCATGAGTCGCCAGCCCACCCAGCCCACCCAGCTAACTCCTCCGTTTCCTGCCAGCTTTTAGCACCAGAGGAATTGCCCTCAAGCCGTGAGTCCCATCAGCATTTAGGAGTCAATTCCAAAGTGGCAATTGTGGGCAGAAAAGAGCCAATTGCCTGATATACTTTAAAAGAATCATCTAAAGGTCTTTAACCTGTTAACGATGCACTGACAAACCCTGAGTTTGCCATTGTTGGAAACGATGCTGGGGCCAGAACTGAGATTGCAGATTGATTGATCTTTTTAATTTAATATTTGTTCATGGGGAGGCTGGCTTCTTTATTGTGGCGGCACCTGCTAGTGCCATTATAGTTACAAGGCCTGTTGGAGAGGCTTTATGGTGAAGGCTTATTTCTATTATAAATACTGGTTGGGGTGGGTGGTTAATATCCCAACAGTTTCCTGTTGTACTGGGCTCGATCAAGTCTGGCCCACATTGTTAAATCACACACATCATCCTTGCACAAAAAAATAAAAAATTAAATGTTATGCCAAAATCAACATCATTAATTAAGTTGCGGAGGAAATATTATCCAAGTCAATCCTTAAATTAATCACTCACTAACTTTAGATCGAGAAGTATTAAATTGAGTTTCAATAACTGAAAATAATATAATATGAATATAATATAAAAATATATACATTTGATTGCTAGAAAACTACTTATCTCAGATAAGCAATTCAGCACACAGATTTTCATTTACTTAAAGAATAATCATACTATTCATACTCCAACTTCCCAAACTCAAATACATACTGCAATCTATTTATATTTAGTATGGGCTAGTAAGTGTAGATTCTATGTCCCCATAGTATTACCTTGAGGTGGGTTTTCCCTTAGGAAAGTGAAGTTTCCATCCTGCACAGAGTAGCCTAATGGTTAGGAGTAAAGGCACGAGGTGAGATACACTCAGACCCTAGTCTTTTTCCTGTTCTCAGCCCCTTTCCAGCTGTGTGACCATGAGCTGGTTAATTAACCTCTCATATTTCCTCATTCATCAAACAAAATTTATAATGGTCTCCACCATTGTTGTTGTAAAGACTAAATGGGGCAATAGATGACTAATTCCAGGGCAAGGGTAAGGAAAGTACAAAACAAATCTGGAATATTTTTTTTTTCTGGAAAACATGGAAGTGCCTAAAGGATGATGGATCTATGTGGCAAAAGCAGAATAATGGTCTGTGTCTTAATCCCCAAATCTCTGAATATGTTCCCTTACGTGGCAAAGGGGGATTAAAGCTGGAATTAAGGTGGCTAATTAGCTTACTTTAAGGAGTTTAGCCTGGATTATCCAGGTGAGTCCAATGTAATCACAAAAGCCCTTAAAAGTGGGATAGGGAGGCAAAATAAAGTGAGACTTGAAGTCACAAAAGTGACTGAGACTTGATGATGCTAGCCTCCTGGCTTTGAAGATGGAAGGATGAGGCCACCAGCCAAAGGATGTGGGCAGCCTCCAGAAGCTGGAAGTGCTAAGGAAATGGAATCTCCTTTACAGCCTCCAGAACATACATGGCCCTGCCAATACCTTCATTTTAGCCCAATGAAGCCAATTTCAGAATTCTGACCTCCTGAACTGTAAAATAATTTATATATGTTGTTTAGGCCAGTAAGTTTGTGGTAATATAGCCATAAGAAACTAATACACCTGTCAAGAAAACAGGGTCCAGCTTATGTTTATACCAAGAGAGAATGATAAAACAACTGTTAACATTTGTGGAAGCTGAGTGGAAAGTATAAGGAAATTCTTTGTACTGGATGCAATTTTCACAGTATGTCTGAAATTATGTCAAAATTAAGTTTTGAAAAGGAGAAAAAAGTTTCTTTAGCCAGGAGTCAGATCTTCAGCATCTCTCCCTAACCCCACACAGCCAGGCAGGGCCCTCCCTGTCCTCAGAAGATCGAAGTTTCAGTCTGTTAAAAGGCTCTGGCCTGGGGCAACCATGCAAGCAGAGGGAGGAGGACAGGCCCAATTTGGGGAACTGGGAATTAGCATAACCTCTACCTGCCAATGGTTGGATCTCCTCTAATCCCCTCTTCCCTCCCCTAAGCTTCAAAACAAGCAGCCAGTTTGATGTCCCACCTCCTCCCCATTGACAGAAGTTTGAATTACCCCTCTCTGGAGAAGCTAAGCAGTCCCAAAGAAAAGACCTACAGATTACAGATACAGACAGTCAGAGGTCCCCCAGTGAAAGAGCAAGGCTGCGGCTCAGTGAAGCCCCCAGGTTTTGGAGATTCACATACACACACTGAGGTAGGCAAAATAATGTTTCCTCAGAAATATCCATGACCTAATCCCTGAAACTTGTGGATATGTAGGTTATATGACAAAAGGGTATTAAGGTTTCAGGTGAAATTGAAGTTGTGAACTAGTCAACTAAAACAGAGAAACTGGCCTGGATTATCCAGGTGGGCCTAATGTAATCACAAGAATCTTTGGAAGAGGGAAGCAAAAGAGGAAAGTTAGAGAAAGATATGACTATGGAATAAATAATAATAATAAATAATAAATTTCTGTTGTTTACAAGCCACCCAGTTTATGGTATTTTTGTTATAACAGCCCAAGCAAACTAAGACAAGCAAGAAGACAGTTTCGTTGAAGATGCTTTCTATTATGGTTGTAACCAGTATGCTTTGGATCTTATTCATCTCTTCATTTATTTTTCATGTGTTCATTTATTTATTCATTCAAAAACTACTGAGCACCTACTATGTGCCAGACACTGGCAAAGGATCAAAAAAGACAAAATTCCCTGCCTTTAAGGAATTTACATTCCATTTGGGGAAACAGAGATTTTGGAGACAGACATAGCAGGATTTATTGACATATTGATATGAGATGAAAAAACAGGAATTAAAAAATGATTTTTGACCAAAGCAATGCAATTGGAAGTATACGTTGTCATCAACTGATATAAGGAAAGCTACAGAAGGAGCAGGCTTTGGTGGGAAGATAAGAGTTAAGTTTTGGATTTAAGACTGAGATGCCTATTGCAAATTCAGAGACATCAAGTAGGCAGTTGGATATACAAATCCAAAGTTTAAAGAAGAGGTCTGCTCTGAGGGTAAAATACTTAATCATTGATGCATTGGTCAGAGTTCAGAGCAGAATGGAGAAACCACTGAAGGTATTTGAGATAAAAGCTTCCAAATTTGTTGGAAGAGCTGGAAGAACAAAATTCAGGAAACATTACTGAACACTTTTATTCCGAAGTCCATCCACCATAGCTGTAATACAGAAGTTAAGAAACTGCTACCATCACCATCACCACCACACACTCATGAAATTGGCAATGAGACATGAACTGTGGACCCCAGCTGCCGGAAACACTCATGTCTGTTGGAACTTGTGTGTCAGGTAGAACTACCATAGAAAAATGGCTTCAGCTTCCTTTCTGTCTTCTACTTCTCATAGGAGTACTTCTTGTTGGCAGAACCTAAATTGTATTCATAATCTAAGCTGCAAAGAAGTCTAGGAAATATATTTAATAGTTTTTAACCTTCAAGCACCTGAAATACAGAGGGGGAACGTAAAGGGAGCCATATGGATGCCAAAGGACAAACAACAGACAATATTTAGCATAAATGGTATTTAAAACTGTAAGACTGGGAGATCACCAAAGAAAGAGATAGGAGAGAACCAAAGAATGAGCTGTGGATCATTCCAGCATTAAGAGAATGAGGAGGTAGAAGGAAACTGACAAAGGGCCTATGAGGTAGGTGAAACACCAGGATATTATCTTATGCTGGAACCCAAAGGAAGAAAGTAGTACGTCAAGGAGGAGAGTGATGATCAGCCCATTATCTTCAGATGCTATGAATGTTTAATATTTTGTGTAAAAACAATGGATATTTATTGTTTAAAAAGATATAAAGAGTAAATATTCTTAACATACTACTGGTCAGGTAGAAATAATCACAAAACATTTAGTGAACTCTTCCTTATTGTGTATCAGGATATATTTCTGTATACTCACATACTTGCTATTATTTATTTATCTATCTACAATTATATATAAATTGATTCTATCCTTTGATGCTATTTTATAATCTGCTTTTATCAGCCAATAAGACATGACCATGTTTTCATGGTCAATAGATGTATATTTACATCATTGTTTATTCAAGGATGCATTGTACAAATATACTCTATTTACATGACCATTCCCCTATTGAGGAACAGTTGTTTCAATATTTCAATATTATATGCAACATTGCAATGAGCATCCTTGTTAATATAATATAAAATTCTTCATGTCTAAACTTCTTTGCACCAAATTTAATGTTTGGGGGTAGAGTGAATCCATTATATTCAGAAATGATCATATAGCTGCAAAGCCTAAGAAAAGACAATAATTTGAAATGAACTGAATTTATTATAAAACATAGCTTCTGGTTTTGGTTTCTTGAAGTTGAATAAATATCTTCTTATATAGTTTGTACCAAGTCACATGAGCCTGAATTTGGTAAATATGCCAGCACAGATGCCCTTTTGAACTTATTATGCTATTATCAACCTACAGTACTACATTTTTAGAACACTTAGAAAATAATTTTCCCATAAGTTTCTTTAACATTATAATTTGATAGTTTAATCAGTCATCAATGAATGTTCTGTAGATATAAAATTGAAGTATTTGAATAGAGTAGAGTGTAATTCTCACTGCTTAATTTTCAATGTCCACTAACTCTAGGTTGAGTCTGGCAGGAAACAGAGAAATGGAAGCTCATATTGTGGTTTACTCAATCATTTGGGCAGTCAGATTCAGAAAGCTTATAAACACTCTTGCACTGTGTTTGCCATCCTCCAACAAACTATTTCACTAACAAAAAATTTATTGGGTGTAGGGTAACTTGATATCTCTCCCTTTCTGTGTATAATATAATATTAGCTACAATGTGTAGATAAACATGAGTATAAGTGTGAGTGTGAGTGTGAGCCTCTATAAATAGATACCCACACAGTATCTGGATGAAATGCACTATATGCAGAAAGTGTGAGGTGTTATTGGTATGTAAAATAGATCTTAAAATTGTGAAGCAAATTATATCATAAGAACACTAGGCACCAAATGGTAAACAAACATAAACAAATAAGCTTTAAATCATTCATTTCTGTTTCCAAGAATATTAAATCTAAATCTTAAAGCCTTCTTATTTCCTCCCCTTTTTTGTAGGCTGTCCTTTCTTGTCTACATTTCTTGATATATATTGGCTTCTACAAACATTGTCAGCCATAAAACTCTCCGGGAAACATTTCACCACTTGACAGACCATTCTGAACTTGGCTGGCTCCGGGAGCCATGGGGCGCCATCTGTTTACAATGATTCCTTGGGTGTCCAGAGGGCTCTTTTCCTCCACAGGGATGATTTCAAGGGCTCTGTAACAAAAGTCATCACTCTTGGGTCTCTCCAAGCAGCCAAGACTCCTAAGGACCTTCAAGTTCCTGGGGGGATCAGTGGATCTTTTTAGAGTCTGTCAGCTGTTGGTGGGGAAGGAGATAAGGATCAAATAAGAAGGCACAAGTAGTTTCCCCTCATTGGACACTTAGGCCAGGTTCCTTGGAAAACAGATTCTAACACAGAGATTTTGGTGCAGGAGGCTTATTGGCATGTGTTTTGGAGATCAACACCTGAGAGGACATGAAAGAAATGGAACATGGAAGTGGAAGAAGCTGGACTTGGATGCAATTGCAGCAGAAGCCTCAGCCTATCCCACAGTGGGCTCTGGATCTAGAGTGGCTCTTCACAGTTGTCCCTAATTGACGCAAGGGGATTTGGTCTTTGTGCCCTTGCAAACCAGTCATTGAAAGAAGCTGCCCCCTGGGAGGGGGTGTAACCTGGAGTGAGGGAGCTCTGTTTGGTGAGGACAATTCCTGGACAGAGTCTTAGCTGAGAGACAGCAGCACCTATATCTCCCAGCAGTATGAGTGCCTATGTCCTAAAGAGGGATATGGGTAGTAACTAAGACATCCACTACACTCTCCCTCCCTCAGGAATCCTGATGTCCCAGAAAGCCACCACTATATCGGGAGTTCCAGTCTGAAGAAGTGATCACCATCCTTAGATGTGGGAGAGTAGTAGGAAGGCAGGTATTGTAGAGGGACCACCAAGACTCAGTGTTCCTCAAATGCAGAGCCTCAGTAACCATGGACACAGCTATTATGAAAACTGCTGCAGCAGGTTTTAAAAGCCATGCCAGATTAAGAAGCATCATAGGGTCTTTGGTGAAGGTGCTCTAAATGAGTAGAATTATCTTGGGGACATGAAATGGGAACTTATGCTAGGATGTCATCAGTATCATCTGTACCTGCAGTTTCCTTAAATGTTGCCATAGGTATTCTGTCCAGATCCTTGGGCCCACCCTTGATACCATAGGCAGTACCCATATATGTCAACTGCTTCCTGTATCTTTCTACCTGAAAGTGATCTCTGGCCCCTGGAATACTGGGCAGACTGGAAGAACCAGGAAGTTAATACCCCAGATTAGGCCTTCAAACAATGAAGGATGGAAATTGGTCACCTTACCCCTTGGTAACACAATTCCAAAGCATATCCTGCTCAGAGTTTCTCTGTTGCCTACAATCTCAACCCTCTCATAAATATAGCATTTGCTGGCTCTCCTTTCTTCCCTAATTCCCCCATTCCTGCCCTAGTTCCTAGGATTACCTCCTAATAAATGACCTACAGCCAAAAATTTGCCTCCACATCTGCTTGGAGGGAACCTAAGAGGACGAATGAAGATTATTTTCTTCATCATAAATCATCAGCATTATGAAGAGGTCCCTAGAAGGAGAGGTGTACATATATCCCTGCTGGGGAAATGCTACTGCCTTCACCTTCTCCAAAAACTCTAGAGAATAAATGCCCTCTGGGGTCATCTCCTTCTGGCCCTTTACATAAGGCAAAAGGATGGATGGATGGATGATAGATAGATAGGTAAATTATTCTGATGTTTTTATGACTATTCTTGCCCATGTACCAAGGCCTATAAAATTTCTCTTCAGAGAAAATTCTAGCAGTGTCACATCTTTGATTTTGGCTGCCTGCCATTCATCCCCCTCCTTCTGTACACAGCATCTTGGATTCTCTCTAAGGCAGCAACCCTTCCCACACTCAGCTCCTGTGGACTCACTGGAGCTGACCTTCATGAACCACGACCTTACAGTTCCTCCAGAAGCACAGATTCTATAACACCTTTCACCTGTTTAAAACGCTTGCCCCGTGGCTTCCTGTTGCACTTAAAATAAAACACCAACTCTTTCCCTGATCTAAAAGTTTCCAGGTGATCTGGACCCTACCTACTTCTCTGACCTCATCTCACACCCCTCTCCCACCAGCTCAGTCCAGCTCTCTCTTCTCACGCTTGCCAGTCTCACCCCTGCCCTAAGCCTTTGCAGTAGTACTTGACCTGGAAAATTCCTTTCCCAAGTCTTTGTTTACTTTCTGGTTCCTTCTTGTCATTCAATTCTCAGATCAAATGTCACCTGATCAGAGAGGAGTTCCCCAACCACCTAATTTAAGTTAGCCAGTGCCCATCCTGACCTCCGTCACTACCACATAACCCTTACTGTGACCAGAGCCCATGACATTATGAAATTATCTTTGGGTTGATTTACTCACTGACTGTCTGATGCCCCTATGAACGCATGAGCTCTGTGAGGCATGGATGATACCATTTTTGTTCCCTCTTTTATTCTCAGCACTTATAATAGGACCTAAAACATAATAGGTATTCAATAAAGATATTTAAAATATTAAATGGATGAATGAAATGCAGAAAACACAAGCTTTGAGAAAAAAATATAAAACCTCTACTCCAAAAAATATTGATCATTGCTTTAAAAACATTTTAAAATATTAAAAACCTAAAAGCAGGCTGGGTGCAGTGGCTCACGCCTGTAATCCTAACACTCTGGGAGGCCAAGGCGGGAGGATCGTTTGAGCTCAGGAGTTCAAGACCAGCCTGAGCAAGAGCGAGACCCCATCTCTACTAAAAATAGAAAGGAATTATATGGACAACTAAAAATACATATATAGAAAAAATTAGCCAGGCATGGTGGCGCATGCCTGTAGTCCCAGCTACTCGGGAGGCTGAGGCAGGAGGATCACTTGAGCCCAGGAGTTTGAGGTTGCTGTGAGCTAGGCTGATGCCATGGCACTCTAGCCCGGGCAACAGAGTGAGACTCGGTCTCAAAAAAAAAAAAAAAAAGCAAAAGTATTATATAAATATGGAGTATAGCCATCATTAGTATAACTATAGGCTCTCAGGTTTCAATTGTTATTCCAGATTGTCTAGGGCTGTAAAATCTAAGGCTACCTCCAATGCCAAGTTTCCTTAATATTACGAATTCCATTATCCCAGATTGAGTTATTTGTTGCTTCACAGTGTTACAATAATAACAGGCTAGTTAATAAAATAATATAATGACGATGACAGCAAGAAGTTGATGTTGCTCTTTCCTTTGATTTACAGAGGTCCTCTAGCTGGGGATTGAAAGGCAGCTGATTACGGAGTCAGGTCAAGAAGTCTGTCATAGTTATGAACACTTCAAGTTAAATCAGCAAAATGTGCCATCCGTGGTAACCCATGAAATATATATTGTTAGATACTACCAGGCAAGGAGGAGGGATAAACAGGTTGCCAGCAAGGATATGTGACTATGTTGTTTTACCAGGACAAAGAGGATCGAAGGCTGTAAGATTTAGCCCTTCAGAGCGACAACTTTGAGAGCTTACAGTGATTTATTTGACAGGGAAGAGAAGAGCGACTCCCCTCCTCTATGGAATCAGCTCCTTGATTATAAACACTCAATAACTTTCCGGTTGAAAATGCATTTTCCCCCTTGCCTGTATGTTTCTGACACCTGCTTTATTATTTCCTATTAGGAAATGCTATTTAATTCCATCCACAGCTTGGCGACCTTTGTGTGGCTTCCCCATTTAGGAAATTTACAAGTAAATCACCAAGAAGTATGTACACATACACTTATAAAATATACATGTACTTGTAAATGAAAATGCACCAAACAGCAAAAAAAAGAAAAAAAGAAAAAAAAGCTACGTGCACTGCAAAAACCAGGCATATGTGCATAAGAGGTGGGAGGCAGGTGTTTGGGAAATCTTCACACCATCCCAATATTTTTCTAATGGTTTCCATTTCCAATGCAAGAGAGAATTTAGAAAACATTAGCCACTGTGGTGTGCTCTGAGCGGTGACATGTAGCTGGCAACGTGGTGGGTGGGATCCCCCCCTTTTTCCCTCTAACAAAGAAATAGGGTGAGTTTATTAAAGCATAAATGCCATTTTCATCCTGCAATGTTAACTGTGTGGCTGGGATCCCTGAGGTACCGAGGCAGTCAAAGCAAACAGCTGTGCCACCTACTTGCAACAGTTGTACGCCCACCACACAGCACCAAGGGGAGGAGCAGGTCAAAGAGAGCCATAAAGAGGATGGGGAACCTCGCTCAGCTCTCTCCCCCTTAGCCCGAGGGAACATCCAGCCCTTTGGAGGGTAGGTATTGTGTGTGCGGCTCAGAGCACTGAGCATTCTCTTGCAACTTGTCTCCTATAAACCATCTACTGCATTTTTATAGTCTACGGTCACATAGACCAAAACAGTGTTTAGCAAATTAACAGAACGCTAAATAAAAGACATATCAACCAACCTAGCAGGCAGCTTGTCGATGATCCTGGCTGGGGGGAGCAGTAACTGTTGTTTTGGTGGTGAGTGGTTGCTTCCCCATCCAAGTCTCTTTGTGGGGTTTGGGAAGGATGCGGGTTCTGGTCACGCTGATATTAGGTTATCTTTGTGGAGCCTAAGGGTTGCCCCATGCCTGCCTGCATCAACAGAGGATGTAGTGGGAGAGCTCATGCAGGAGGAAACTGAGCCCTGCTTTGCAAACATTCAAGGGCAAAGAGCTCTCCTGGCTTGTAACTCAGCTGCCTTGTCAGCCCATGAGAGATACAGAGTAAAGAATACCAGCCCCATCCCTATGGCAACATTCCTCTCAACCTCTTCTGTACCTAAGAGATGTCTGATCTTTCTCCCTTCTCCTGCTTTGGTTTCCTGAACACCATTCTCTCCTCCTTTCCTTTAATCACCTTCCTGAACATTTTTTCTCAACATGACTCTCAGACATTGGTGCTGTTCCGGTTTCTACCTTAGGTCCTTTTCCCACTTGATTCACTTTTCTTGGGCAATTCTCTTCTCGCCCATGTATTATATTTCCATCTTTATGCTAATGACTCCAAAATTTTTATTTCCTTCCCCAGTGTTGCTCTGACCTCCAGACCCATATATATGACTGCTTCGTAGACATCTTTACTTGATAGTAGAGGCCCCAGGCTGCTTCCACTCAGCACTCTGGGGAGGAGGAGAGGTCTGGGCTTATCTTAAAACTACCTTTGCACAGCACAGACGTTGTTTTTTCTACAACTGTATCTGTAATTGGGACAGCCAACTAGAGTGCTAATTGAAACTATGGGGAGGCTACAACCCACTCCAAGCTACCCTTTGGCACCACCACTAACATTTGGATGTCCCATATACACGTGAAGTATCCTTTGTCTGAAATGCTTGGGACCAGACATATTTCAGATTTCAAATTGTTTCAGATTTGGGAATATTTGCATTATACATACCAGTTCAGCATCCCTAATCCAAAAATCTGAAATCTGAAATGCTCCCATGAGCATTTCCTTTGAATGTCAAGGTGCTCAAAAAGTGTCATATTTTGGAGCATTTAAGATTTCAAATTTTTGGATTAGAGATACTCAACTGTATAGCCAGAACTAAGTTGAAACAAATCTGAACCCATCATTCCATATCCCCATTTCAGGGAATGGTATCTCCATCTACCTTGTAATCCAGACTCCAAACTAGGCATCTCCTTTAGTTTCTGCATATCTCCTTTACTACCCCCACCCAACTTTTTCTTTTGGGTTATGAACTCTACAAGCCCCCTCCATCCCTTTTTTTGGGCCCTGCCCACTTAACCCGGGCTTCAATCTTCAGGAGCTAGCTCCTGGGTCTAGCCTTGGCTGGTAACTAGCTGGGATCCTATTCCAAATCAGAAAAGTATCCTGAACCACAAGGATTCCTCCCATATGATCTTAAGCATCACCACCACCCAGAGAATCTTGCTGCTGTGTCTTGTCCATTAGATCAAATGTTCTTGAATCCTGACCCCAGTCTAAAGCAAGCCTCATTCTGGACACTGTCAAATAGCCTGCTAGCCACTCCTTTCATAAGGCCACTCTTCAAATGTGTAAGTTCCAAGCTGCTTTATCTTTTATGTTAGCTCCCACTGAAGTTCTAGCATGTTCCTCAGCCAAACCAGCTTCTCAGAGTTTTGACAGTTTGTATAATTCAGGATAGGACAGCTACCCTGCCATAACAAAGTTTAACACAATAAAGGCTTAATACTTGCTCAAGTGGAGCCTGAAGTGGGTCAGGTAGCTGTCCTGCATGACACTCTTTCAGGTGTCAACTCAAGGATCCAAGGTCCTGGTTCCTGACCCAAATTGCTTCCACTTAGCAATTACATCAGATCAAATATGTGTTCTCAAAATTGCCAAAGCAGGAATGGTCAAAGCATGGAGAAGGTATACCCTTTCTTAACTGCCTGAGACCAGGATACAGCACTTCTATTTACATTCGTCTGGTAAGAATTTGCCATATGACTCACCTATCTGCCACAGGGCTGGGAAATATGGAAGACTTGGATATTTGATGAGCACTAATTAGTATTAGTTCATAATTATTTCAAGAAGCTAAATATTATCTCTAGAGTCTGAAAGAGCTAAAAAAAAATTTAGGTTGATCTAAGAGTCATAGACACCTGCATCTAATAAGAATAGCAATTGAGCAAATAAATAGAAGGTTTATTTGAGGATACCTCCATGTGGGACTCACACTTGGAAATTGCTTAGAAGGCAGCACAATTCACAATTGCAAAGATGTGGAAATGACCCAAGTGCCCATCAATACATGAGTGGATTAATGAAATGTGGTGTATGTATACCATGGAGTTCTACTCAGTCACAAAATACAATGGTGATCTAGCACCTCTTGTATTATCCTGGATAGAGCTGGAACCCATTCTCCTAAATGAAGTATCCCAAGAATGGAAAAACAAGCACCACATGTACTCACCATCAAATTGGTATTAAATGATCAACACTTAAGTGCACATACAGTAGTAACATTCATCGGGTGTCCAGCAGGTGGGAGGGGGGAGGAAGGAATGGGTATGTACACACCTAATGGGTGCCGTGTGCACCATCTGGGGAACGGACACCCATGAAGCTCTGACTCATGTGGGGAAAAGGCACTATACATAACCTAAACATTTGTACTCCCATAATATGCTGAAATTAAAAAAAAATTTAAAAATTGAAAAAAGAAATTGCTTAGAAGGCTAACCAAGATATAAAGAATCTGCTTTGGTCGATGTTCCCTGATAATGAAATGATGGCTTGTTTATATTTAGGGTGAAATTGATGGCTATCTGACAAACCATACAGACATTCTGAAAAGTTCATTAAAAAACACACTTAAATACACCAAGATTACTTGTGACTCTCTTCCTGCCGACAATATAATTAAATAAAGCCTTATCTAACCATTTTACTTGTATGCATTAGGAACTCCAACCAGGGCTCTCTTCTTCCCAAGACTTTAATATGCCCTTATCTGTTTGTACTAATTGGGTTTTCTCATACTGCCACATGGGCAGCAGCTAAAAGATGAGACGTCAGATCTGATATGCCTATGGGATGGTGCTTGGGTTCCTAAAGATCTCTGAGTAACCTCAGATCTTTGGTGCATCGGATTCATAATTGGAGGTTTGAAAATATCATGCCTTCACACTAGGTGATCCTGTCCATATACAAAAAGGGAAAAATGCAAATGCTCGTAAGGGCCAGATGAGCACATGAATGAGTGGCGCAGCCCAGGTGGAAAGCACACACCATCGAGCTCTCCTGAACTCCAGTCAGCAGTGGCGGTTCTCCGATGTAAGCACACATCAGGATGGTTTGGCGGGTTTGTTAAAGACAGATTGCTGGACCTCACCGCCAGAGTTTCTCACAAGTTCCCGGGTGATGTTGATGCTGCTGGTTTAGAGACCATACTTTGAGAACCACTGGCTACAAAGAGGGAAGGCTCACAGTATTGTCAGATATTCCACTTTTTCAAGAGAAACTGGAAATCTGTATTTATAGGTGAGGCCTCCTAATTTTAAAAATCTTGGCAATAAGTTCAAAATTATTTTTAAAACACTCTGTCGGGCAAACAGTCTCTAGGCTAGATTTTGCCCTTAATCTGCCTGTTCACAACTCTGTCATAATAACTCTTTGATCAAGGAACATGCACACACACACACACACACACATACACACATGCATGCAGACATACACATGCACATACCCCTTTTTATGATAAGGTGACACCTTCAACTTAGCACCCAGCTTCTGGATGAGACATCAGCCAGGCAGATGAGCCAAACAACTCTGGTAATAGATGAACAAACAGGTATTAAAGTCCTCTCATATTTCCTTCCTATCCATCAGGCAATCCTACTTTGCCCCCTGTCACCCTAAACGCTACATTTGCCTAGAAGCAGATTACAACCCTTATAATTATATTAGTCTGACATTCCCAAAGTAAGCCCCACAAACCCTTTCAAACATTGCCAAGGAACATATACCTGAAAGACATAGATCTTACTTGGATCATTTTTTTTAAAAGAAGAACTCTAAGCATTTCCACCTAAAACATCTTGTGTTCAGGTTTCTATGGCACTAGGTTATGTGTCCTTTCACAAACATTAATTGAGCACCCTTGATGTGCCAGACGCTGTGTTGGACATGGGTGAGGCAGAGATGCTCAGCCCCTGCCAGCTCCGTCCAGTTCCGGATTCTGTCACATCTAGACTTGGCAAGGTGAGAGGGTAAGGAGCAGAGAAGAGAAATGTATGCAGACATAACTCCAGGCTTCATCTGTTTTATATATATATAATACATATATATATATATATATATATATATGGGGGTTCCATTAAAGAGTATATTTGAGAAAAGCTTTCTGTGGCTAAAAAATTTGGGCACTCATTTTGACAATGATTAAACAAATCAAATATTGTTTTTGGTTCCTTCACTAAAATGGGCCCAAATTCTCTGTACCATTCAGTCTTCTTCAAAGTGATTTAAACTTGGAAGGGTAAACAAAGCAAAATAACTATTTTTGGCATGGAAAAACCTGGACTATAATTCTGACATTCTAACAAGACTATATTAAAATATAATAGAATTATTTTTATTCCATTTGGAAGATGGAGGACACAACATTGTGATAGATACTTCTAACTTGTTGCTATCATTATATATATGAATATATTTGCTCTAGGCAGGAAGTTCAAATAGGTAGCAATTGCAATATTCATTTTGAATGTTTGCTTCAAGCATGGTCCAGGATTCCCCTCGCATATGATTCCTACCTCCTGGGTTCTATTTCTGTGCCTAACAGAAAAAATTGCCATGATAAATATCCAAGGACATGTTGTGGCAAAATGTTTTTGAACAAATCAAAATGCTGTCTTGTCTTTTAAAAAGCAACTTTAATCAGTCAAATCTGAATCATAGAGTCCTAAATTACAGTACTCTTTTTTCATCAATGAAAATATGTAATTTCTGTACAATGTAAGTTTTCATTGATTCTTTCCTCTAGGTAAAACAACAGAGACAAACAGAAAAGGCAACTCTGGTGACACTGTGGAGTTTACATTCACAACAAGCTGTTCTTCTTACCTCTGCCTCAACATTTCTGCACCCTTATTTTGAGCAGCGAAATCTGCCCTCTGCTGAAATGACAAGAGCACTAAAAGTGAGATCTTTAAAGTCAAGAGTAAATGGAGTGAATGGAAACAGAACTGGGTCAGCAAGTAGAGAGGCCGGGGAACATCTGGGAATGGGTGAGCTGTTGTCCCTTTACCCTTCCATACCCCGTCCTCAAAGAGCAGCTGCCTTGTGGAGATAGAACTGTTACTCTCTGCAGCCCTGACTCGGGCTTGAGGGTGGTACACCCCCACCCCGCCCCCAGTGATATGCTTTAGGAGGTGTGCTTCTAACTGAAGCAAGAACCAAAAGAATGGAGAAGGGCTGCCTTGGCAATGCTACATGTAGAGGAAGTAAGTTCCCCGAGGTTTGGGAGAGATGTTATATGAGCCGCTGGAGCTGTTCTGATTGTACAATGTGGAGAAGAAAACAGCATCTATTGTTATCAGAGGATGTCCAGGGAGAAAAAAATCATAATTTGTAATGAATCTTTAACCTATTTAAAGTAATTAAAGGTCTACTCCATATGCGAGAGCCGAGCCTTTGTCTCTTTACTCTCCTAATTAGTCCCTTCACTGCCTGGTACTGGCTTTACCTACGGCAGATTTCGTTCTTCTCCTCTGCCTTTTTGATCACGGCAATGCTCATGATGCCTCCTAGAATTTGCTTCCTCGAAATGATGAAAGGGTGTTGCTTTTGGCACGCCTCCAATTGTCTCCTTGCTTCAAATCAGTTCCTCTTTTCTTCCCTCCAAACCCTACCCCCAACTCTTCTGTTTGATGAGTCAGCTCAGATCTCCCCCCACCTGGCTGTTAAACCTCCACCTTCTTAGATGTAAGAGAATACACTTAGAGAGATAAGATATTGATGGCATTTTAAGCCAAGAACTGAAACACATTAAGAAAATACATCTCAATTCGGCATTTCAAAATATGTATGGTCTCATGGAGCAGCATCATAACTAAGGCTTTTCCCACTATGGTGGAGCCAAGGTTTGACCTCTGTAAGTTTAATTCCCTGCATTACCCTTTGCAGTGTTTTTAATAAAATCCCTCAAATGACTGCAACAAGTAAATACTGAGTTAGGAATATCCAAAAACCAGTAAATGCTTGACATGCTAACGTAAAGTGAGGATCTCAGCCTGTGTTCCCTAAAACTCACAGCCTGAGGCTGAGTGCTGATAGTTTATTTGGAAGGTACAGTCCCAGGGAGAATGAGGGGAAGGGGAAGTGAGGCAGGGAAAGTTGGAAGCCATCCCAGGTGATATATTACTGTGTGGGTCATAGCTTCAAGAGAAGCTTTGAAAAGGACAGATGAGGGACATATCCAGAAAGGCTTTGCAGAGAAACTGTTCTTAGGACGTTCATCAGAGAGCGGAGACAAAGGGAACTTTTCTGCTCACCTTCCTCCTGCCTCCATCTCCAGTGTTCAAAGTTTGTTCCCCGGGAGTTAACACCCCTGCACTCTGGGTTGAATCATCTGGCGCCTTCAGCAGCCATTCAGGAAGCCAGATCTTACATGGCATTTCCTCCAAGTCCAGAAGTGGTGGGAGGAGTCAGAGAGACTGGGCCAGCAGCCCTTAGCCTCAGACAACGGGACCATACGGGTCCATAGGGAGTACGGTAGCTATGGCAGCAGCTGAGACAGAGCAAGTGAGTTAGGGTCCAGTAGGCAGGTTAAGCCAAAGGAATCTAATGAGACTAGAAAGATGTATCTGCTATAAGGAGCAAGAAATTCTTTTTGCCCTCAAAGAGTTTTGCCTAAGGGAAGAAAGTAACACACCTCAGAAAATGAAAAATACTATGTGCTTTTAAAGGATTCATTATGTATTAGTTAGTGTTTACTGGATAACACCACTCTGAAATTTAGGAGCTTAAAATGAGAACCATTTTATTATTGGTCACAAGTCTGTGTGTTGATTGGGGGCTGAATGGACTAGAATGGCCTCGCTCCAATGTTTAGAGGCAGGGAAGGCTGCCATTTGGCTGTCAGCCGAAAAGTTTCTCATCCTCCAGTAGGCTAGCCCAGGCTTCTTCACGTGCCAGTGGTTGCAAAGTTCCCAAGGGCAGTGAGAAAGGGCAAGGCACAATGCACTGGCACTTTTCGAGCCCTCCCTTGTATCACGTTTGCTGATGTCCCATTGGTGAAAGCAAGTCACGTGGCCAAGATATAACTCGAGGGATGAGAAGATAGAATCCACCTTTTGCTGGGAGAAGAGGCAAAGTTATATCACAAAAGAGTGTGCATACGGGGCTGGGAGGAATGTGTGGCCATTTTACAATCTACCAAGTACTCTGACGACAGGGAGTATTCTTTTCGTGATTACCTTTCTTAGGAAGGAGTGAAGAAAATAGTTTTCTGATCACCTTTAGCACTGGTAGGTCAATTTCCTTATTTATCCAAACTGACTATTTCAGATATTTTCACAAAGAGACAGGAATCCTAAAGATAGCAGGCAGCTCTCACCCTTCTTCACAAGACCTTGAAAATTCACAATTCAGTCATTCAACCAGATGTTCACAACGCATGACCTCATGTTGAACTCCTCAGCAATAAAGAGTTTACAGGATGATTATTTACATCAGTATTATTACTTATGCTCATTCTCACTGATGGAATAACTAACATTCTGGCAATGTGCACAGAATTTTATGAGAAATCTATTGTAGTCAGTCTAAAATGACTAAAATCCCATAGTTACTAAGAGCACTACTCCCCTTAACTCTGTTACGAGAAAATGAGAATCTTTTTGGCGCTCAATAGCTAGGCAAAGACCTCAAGGTTTACCATCACCTTGAGAAGGTTTGGCAAGGTTAACACTCTAAAAAAGTCTTTTCTTCTATGCACTAATTTCTTTTCAATCCAGATAAACTACTCCCAAGTGCTTAAGCCACAGTTTTATTGTTTGAGCAATCAGGTATCCTATAATGTGGTTTACTAAATTGCAGAAGATATATCTCACTCTTAACCAAATATTGCTCTTAACCTGAAAAATTTATTAAACAATTATTTTGAACAATCACTTGTCATTAATTGATTTAACAAAAATGATGCAAAATTTAGAACACTATTTAAGACCACTCCCAGCAAGAATTAGGTACCTAAATAACGATGAATAAATGATGTGATTTCTCACATCTTTAGAATTTTTGCCTTGAGCAGAATAATTTCACCCAAGTCTCCAATTTTGAGGTATCTCCTAGGGCAGATTTTCACAAAATATGTTGTCTAGACGAGATGCTTTAGAATCATCATGGGAGAGGGAGCAAAATGAAGATTCCCAGTCCCTTGCTCCAGACATTCTGATTCAAAAAAATATAAAATGAGGGCAGAATATGAAATTTTAACAAGCTTCTCAGGTGATTATAATGTACACTAAAATTTGAAAAATCCTGCCTTGGGTTTGCCAATGCTCTAGTGAGCGTCAAGTTTTTAGGGAAGGTTTATGTCAAAAGTGCTTGCAATTGTCTTCTGCATTGACTTTGGTTTCTTTTGCAAGATTAATCTTTAATTGACTGCTAAAAAGTTATCAAGTTATGAAGGGAAGGAGCCTGTATGTATTCCCATGTCTCCTTGTTTCTTTTTTCTCCTCTAATCTAAGTGGGAAGAAAAGCGGGAAAAATACATTGTCTGAAGGGGCTACTAATGTATTTGAAATGTTCTTCTTTCCACCTGGTACTTTGCTTATAAATCTGCATATTTATTGTCTAGTAGAAATTGTCTGCTTCCCTCTGGACCTTGCTTTTGATCAATCACTTTATCTTTGGTAGGTCTCTAAATAACTGCAAACAGTTTTCCTTTATATGTGCAATCACAAACTTAAATCAGAGGCTGTCAAATCCAGTTGTACATCATAACTACTTGGGGATCTCACCCCAAACAGACTGTCCTGAAGCTCAGGAGTGTATATTTTTATAAGCTTCCCAGGTGATTCAAAAATGTAATCAGATTCAATAACGTACTTCAATCCAATCCTATTTCAAAAACTAATGCTAAAAATTATATATGATGAGCTCCTAACAAGATGATTTATAATGATTTCTCCAGTAAGATACTTTGGCTCCTATAGCCACTCCAGAATCCAGACATAGAAAGTTATACCAAACAAAGGGTACACGGCCCAAGATTTAAAATGAATTTCTTACACATTTTTCACAAGTTAAATTCACATTCCATCAGAAGTAAGAAACAGAAGGAAAACATTGTTTCCTAGGACTCTACCCTTAGCAATAATATTATCTACTACCTTCTCAGGATATCAGGTATGTTCATGGATTTTGTAATCAAACCACCTGAATTCAAATCCCTAATCTCCCGTTTACTTTTTCAATTAAATTGGGGAAAGTATTCAAACTCTCTCAGCCCATTTCCTAACCAGTGAAATAAAGATTTACTCTAAACCTGTGTCAGGAATCCTTTGGTTGACAGGAACAGAAAACCCAATACAATCTAAACGATGAAAGGGAGCTATTAAAACTTAAAAAAACCTACAGGTAGTATAGGCTTTAATTGAGGCTTAATCTAGCTAGCTGCTCAGTGAAATCAATAACGTCCCAATTTCTTTCTCTTTTTCTTTACCAACTTCTTTGGTGTTACTTTTACCCAAGGCTGACTCCTCCAAGCAGCCTCCGTGCCTCCACATTCATATTTAACCTAAAGAGTGTGTCTCTCCAGGTGTTTCCACAGAAGATTCAGGATCCCCTAGAAAATTTCTCCAAGATCCAATTGGTCCAAATTGGGTCACATGATCAGCCCTGAACTAATCACTATTTCCAGGGGAATGGGATTTGCTGGTTAGCTTAAGTCTGTCTGGGCTCATCCTGGAGATGGAGGTGGGATCTGTTTCCCCCAAAGCACAGGGATATCCATGGTGAGTACTTAAAAATCAGGTGCTATTATTAACAGGAAGAGAGAGAGACTCTGGGTGGCCTAAAACAAAGAACACTCACTACCCTTCTATATAGAGATTTGTAAGGATAACATGAAGTAATCCATATAAAGCATTAATGACTGGCACATGGTAAACACTCAATAAAATTTACTACAATTATTACCATTATTATTACTACTGTCAGCATCAATTAATGGACCCAATAAATGGCAATGTTATTAAGGCCTGAATATTACCCAGAGAATATGGGCATCTGCTTCTCATTTGTGGAGATGAAGAAAGGGATGTCATGCTTAAATCCCATTGAAGCGTACTTTTCTTAACCACATGTGGTTAAGAGTAAATGGTTCAGCATGACAAGGTATGAAAATTCTAGGAAAAACCTATTGCTTGGCCATGCTCGTAAAAGTTATGTTTTACCACCAGAAAGGGTACCTTTATACCACCTCTAGACATACCATTACAGAGTTCCATCTGTCAAGATTACATTCTGTAACTCCCATGAAAATGGAACCCACACAATAGAGACCTATGTTGACTTTTATTTACATTTTTTACTTACAGGCAAAGAATGTGAAGAACTAGTCCAATTTAGTTAAAACTCATACTCTGAGATGCACTGCTTTTGTTATCCATTCCTTTTCATTGTGTATTTACATATAGTGATGAGGATGGAAGTATGAGTTGGTGGAGGTGGGAAACGAAGGGGAAATTTGGACAAGTTTTAGAAATTTGGACTATTCAAGTCCAAATATTCCATTTAAGCAGGCAGGCCTATTGAGACCAAAACAAGTCTAAACTATACTGAATTAGAAAAAAGCAAAGATTCCCACAGAATTGCTCAGGATATCTCTACACACATTCTCTGCTGCAGCCAAGTGAGACCTAGTTTTTCTAGAAGGGGCACAACTGGGTGTCAAAGTGTGGGTTATACTCTGCTGCAGTTCAGTCAACCACAACCAAGGCACTAGCCTACGTACTCCATTAGTCATTTACCTCTGCTGAAGAAGAGAGTGCCTAAGAGGAAATAATCCTTGTGTCTATTGCTGGTCTCTCCGGGGGCTTGCTGTGTGATTTTCACAAAAATCCTCTCTTTCTCTCTTTGCCTTTCTCCCATCAGCCTCGAAATGAGGCCCCTTTCTCACATAAGACATTATTTCCAAATGGAACATTTGAAACCAGTACTTCTCAACTGGGTGTACAATAGGAGAACCCAGAGGGGCTTTTAAAAATTTGGATTCGGGGGATCAGAAGATGGCGGAGTGGAGGTGACCTCCTGGATTTGTGCTCCCAGAGAGGAAGGCGTGGATCTCCACCTGCCACAACGCTAGAGGATTGCTTCTCCACAGGAACGGCGGTGTGAACCCACGGAGAATCACCGTGGGACACGGGGAACAGGAAAAAACAGAGGCGAGTGAGAAATCAGACCGAGATAATTTGGAGAGTGCGGGACGGAAAACAGACAGCGGAGTGCGGGACGGCCGTGCCTGCCTCACCGGCGAGTGGGGCGGGTGCAGCCCCACAGCAGAGCGGCTTGATCTCCCCACTGACCCCCACATCCACTCGGTCAGGGATCTGGCTGAAATTGGTGCAGAATCACCGCGGGAGACGTGGAGCTCCGAGGACAGGTGACATAGGCGGGAGAGAGCTTGGACTCGGGCGGGTCTCCGTGGTGCCCTATCTCTTAAAGGGGCGGATGCGGACCTGCACCGAGGCGAGGGGCCGCGAGCGTGAAATATTAAAGCGGGATTTTTTTTTTTTCTTTTTTTTTTTTTCTTTTTATCTCTCTCTTTCTTTCTTTCTTTCTTTCTCTTTTCTTTCTTGTTTTCTCTTTCTTCTTGTTGTTATTCATATTGTTTCTCTCCTTTTTTTTTTTTTTTTTTCTTTTCTTTTCTTTTCTTTTTTCCTTTCTTTTTCTTTTCTCCTTTCCGGTGTCCCTCCAGCCCAGGAGCTACTGTAAACTCCTGAGTGCTCCAGACCCCCAGCTGTGATTCCTATCGGACCCTGAAAATTACCCCCCAGTGCCAGTGATCTGCGGGTGGGCAGGAACAATTGTGCGGGCCAAGGTCTAACTGCTGCAGAGCCATAGGGTGCCAGGCGGCTCCCCAGGGGGCTCCCTCCCCTGGTCCATGGACCCTCTCCAGGTCCCCTTCCCAGGTGTGAACACTGAGTGCTTCCCCAGACGCAAGAGTGTGGAGCCCGGACCTTGGGAACACTGGGACAGTGTAGACCTTTGCCCGTGGGAGCTGCAGCAGCTGGGGCACTGAGGGAGTGAGGGCACTGCCTCCTCGGCCTAGCCAGTGTCTTTCCTGCTGAAGGAGACAGAAACCACACATCCAGAGGAAGAACCAAAAAGCCAGGGGGAAGAAAAAAAAAAAAAAAAAAAAAGAGAGGGAGAAGAGGCTTTCTGCTTGCAAATCGTGTGAATCCTGCCTACTAACTGAAAGTCCGCAACACAATGATTTAACTTGCCAAACTGGTCTTAGGTCAAGCCAACCCTCTGGGGGTGGACCCATCAGAAGCAGTCCCCCAACTGAGATAGAAAAAAGAAACTCTAAACAGCACACAACAGTCTCCCCCTATAGATAAAGGAAGCAACATTCCTAGACTGTTCCATAGCCTAAGAACAGAGTACAAGACGTGCTGTTAACTAGACTAAAGCTGTGAGAAAAGATCTAACGATAGAGCCAGATGGGAAGGGCTCAGCGGAAAAATATGGGGAGCACAAAAAACCAAACGGAAACCTCGCCCCCAAAGAGAAATACCAACTCTCCTCCAATTGGCACAAGCCAGTTTCAGAATACCAATATGTTACCAGAAGAATTTCAGTCTTGGGTTATAAATAAGCTGAATGATATACAAGAAAAAATTGATATCCACCGCAAAGAAACCGCAAAAAAATTCCAGGATTTGGAAGAAAAATTCACTAAAGAAATAGACGTATTGAAAAAAAACCAAACTGAACTCCTAGAAATGAGGGATTTATTCAGGGAGCTACAAAACACAGTGGAAAGTCTCAAGAACAGGGTAGATCAAATAGAAGACAGAATCTCAGAAATCGAAGATAACTCTTTCCAATTAAATAAGACAGTCACAGAGATAGAGCAAAGAAATAAGAAAAAAGACCAGAGTCTTCAAGAAATGTGGGATTATGTGAAGAAACCTAACGTGAGAGTTATAGGCATCCCTGAAGGTGAAGAAGATAATAGGCAAGGGCTGGATAAACTATTTGAAGACATAATAGAAGAAAATTTCCCAGGCCTTGCTAAAACTTTAGATATACAGGTTCAAGAAGCTCAAAGAACCCCTGGTAGATTCATAGCAAATAGGAAAACACCACGCCACGTAGTCGTCAGACTGACCAAAATATCCACTAAAGAGACCCTTCTTCGAGCTGTAAGGAGAAAGAAACAAGTAACATACAAAGGGAGGCCCATTAGAATTACGCCAGATTTCTCAACTGAAACTTTACAAGCAAGAAGAAGTTGGGGCCCCATTCTCACTCTTCTGAAACAGAATAATGCCCAGCCTAGAATCTTGTACCCAGCTAAGCTAAGCTTTCTATATGAAGGAGAAATTAAGACATTCTCGGATAAACAAGGACTGAGGGAATTCACCAAGACAAGGCCCCCCCTCCAAGAAGTACTCAAAAGAGAGTTACACATGGATCATCACAACAAAGACCCACGAATGTAAAACCACCCAAGAGCTAAAGATCAAATTCTAGCCACCACAATGGCTCAAGAGAGAAAACATAGCAATGAAGTTCTACCCAATAAGATAAACAGAAATCTATCCCAATTATCAGTTCTCTCACTAAATGTCAATGGCCTGAATTCCCCACTCAAGAGACATAGACTGGGCCAATGGATAAAAAAACACAAACCAAGTGTCTGCTGCCTTCAGGAAACTCACTTAACCGGCAAAGATGCATTTAGACTGAAAATAAAAGGATGGAACCTGATATTTCAAGCAAATGGTAGCCAAAAGAAAGCTGGTGTGGCAGTTTTAATTTCCAATAACTTAGTCTTCAAACCAACTAAAGTAATAAAAGACAAAGACGGTTACTACATACTGGTGAAAGGCACAATTCAACAAGAAGACATAACCATACTTAATATATATGCACCCAATCTAGGTGCACCCAGATTCATAAAGCAAATCCTACTCGATCTAAACCAAATCATAGGCAACAACACTTTAATAGTTGGAGATTTTAATACCCCACTGACAGCACAGGACAGATCCTCCAAGCAGAAAATAAGTAAAGACATAGTAGACTTAAACAGAATGCTAGAACAAATGGGCCTGACTGACATCTACAGGACATTCTACCCGAAAACCACTGAATATACATTCTTCTCATCAGCTCACGGGACATTCTCTAAGATTGACCATATCCTAGGTCATAAAGCAAGTCTTAAAAAAATTAAAAAAATAGAAATCATACCCTGCATCTTCTCAGATCACAATGGAATAAAAATAATAATGAACCTTAACAGGAACTCTCATTCCTACGCAAAGTCATGGAAGCTAAACAACCTTCTCCTGAATAACAATTTTGTAAAGGAAGAAATTAAGTCAGAAATCAAAACATTCTTTGAATTAAATGACAAAGGTGACACAACTTATCAAAATCTATGGGATGCAGCTAAAGCAGTCCTGAGAGGAAAATTCATTTCCATAAATGCCTATTTCAAAAAGACAGACAATTTACAACTAGACAACTTAATGAATAGACTCAAAGAGCTGGAGAAAGAAGAACAGACTGACCCCAAACCCAGCAGAAGGCGAGAAATTATTAAGATCAAATCAGAATTAAATGAAAAAGACAACAAAAATACTATAAGGGAAATTAATAAAACAAAAAGTTGGTTCTTTGAAAAGATAAATAAAATAGACACACCACTGGCTAGACTAACCAAGAGCAGAAAAGAAAAATCTTTAATAACTTCCATCAGGAACATGAAAGGAGAAATCACAACCGAAGCCACAGAGATACGTGACATTATCTATGAATATTACAAAAATCTTTATGCACACAAATTGGAGAATGAGGAGGAAATGGACAAATTTTTAGAATCACACAGCCTTCCCAAGCTCAATCAGGTAGAAATAGAATTCCTGAATAGACCAATATCAACAACTGAAATTGAAACAGCAATAAAAAACCTTCCCAAAAAGAAAAGCCCTGGTCCAGATGGGTTCACACCTGAATTTTACCATACATACAAAGATGAACTGGTGCCCATCCTACATAAACTATTCTTCAATATTGAGAAGGATGGAATTCTCCCCAACACATTCTACCACGCCAATATAACATTAATACCAAAACCAGGAAAGGATGCAACAAAAAAAGAAAACTACAGACCAATTTCTCTCATGAACGTAGACGCAAAAATCCTCAATAAAATCCTAGCAAATCGTATCCAAGTGCTGATTAAAAAAATAATTCATCATGACCAAGTAGGCTTCATCCCAGAGACGCAGGGGTGGTTTAACATACGAAAATCTATAAATGTAATTAACCACGTAAATAGAAGCAAAAATAAAGACCATATGATCCTCTCAATAGATGCAGAAAAAGCATTTGACAAAATTCAACACCCTTTTATGATAAAAACACTTAACAACATAGGCATAAATGGGACCTACCTAAAAATAATACAAGCCATATATGACAAACCCACAGCCAACATCATACTGAATGGGGAAAAACTGAAAGCATTCCCACTCAGAACTGGAACCAGACAAGGCTGCCCACTGTCCCCATTACTTTTCAACATAGTATTGGAAGTCCTTGCGAGAGCTATCAGACAAGAGAGCAGAATCAAAGGTGTCCAAATAGGGACAGAAGAGATCAAACTCTCACTCTTTGCTGATGACATGATGTTGTATCTGGAAAACCCCAAGGACTCAACCAAGAGACTCCTGGAATTAATTAACGAATTCAGTAATGTCTCAGGTTACAAAGTCAATACACACAAATCAGAGGCATTCATATATGCCAATACCATTCAATCGGAGAACCAAATTAAGGACTCAATACCTTTCAAAATAGCAACAAAGAAAATAAAATATCTAGGAATATATTTAACTAAAGAGGTAAAGGACCTCTATAAAGAGAACTATGAAACGCTAAGGAAGGAAATTGCAGAACACGTAAATAAGTGGAAATCCATACCATGCTCATGGATTGGAAGAATTAACATCGTTAAAATGTCTATACTACCCAAAGTAATCTATAGATTCAATGCAATTCCTATTAAAATACCAACATCATTTTTCACAGATTTAGAAAAAATAATTATACACTTTGTATGGAATCAGAGAAGACCCCGTATAGCAAAAGCAATCTTAAGCAATAAAAACAAAATGGGAGGTATTGATTTGCCAGACTTCAAACTATACTACAAAGCTGTGGTTCTTAAAACTGCTTGGTATTGGCACAAGGGCAGGGACACAGACCAGTGGAACAGAACAGAAAACCCAAATATAAAATCATCCTCATATAACTATCTAATCTTTGACAAAATAGACAAAAACATACTCTGGGGACAAGAGTCCCTATTCAATAAATGGTGCTGGGAAAACTGGATAGCCACATGTAGAAGACTGAAACAGGACCCACAGATTTCACCTCTCACAAAAATTAAATCACGGTGGATAACAGATTTAAACCTTAAATGGGAAACAATTAGAATTCTAGAAGAAAATGTAGGAAAGACTCTTACAGACATTGGTCTAGGCAAAGAATTTATGAAGAAAACCCCTAAGGCAATCGCAGCAACAACAAAAATAAACGACTGGGACCTGATTAAATTAAAAAGCTTCTGCACAGCCAAAGAAATAGTCATGAAAATAAACAGACAGCCTACAGAATGGGAAAAAATTTTCGCATACTACACATCAGATAAAAGACTGATAACAAGAATCTATTTAGAACTCAGGAAAATCAGCAGGAAAAAATCAAACAATCCTATCAAAAAATGGGCAAAGGACATGAATAGAAATTTTTCAAAAGAAGACATAAGAATGGCCAAAAAACATATCAAAAAATGCTCAACATCCCTAATCATCAGGGAAATGCAAATCAAAACCACAATGAGATACCACTTAACTCCGGTGAGAATGGCCTTTATCAAAAAATCCCAAAACAACACATGTTGGCGTGGATGCGGAGAGACAGGAACACTCATACACTGCTGGTGGGAATGCAAACTAGTGCAACCCCTATGGAAAGCAATATGGAGATACCTTAAACAGATTCAAGTAGACCTACCATTTGATCCAGCAATCCCATTATTGGGCATATACCCAGAAGAACAAAAGTCATTCTTTAACAAAAACACCTGTACCCGAATGTTTATAGCAGCACAATTTACAATCGCAAGGATGTGGAAACAACCCAAGTGCCCATCAATCCACGAATGGATTAGTAAACTGTGGTATATGTATACCATGGAGTACTACTCAGCTATAAGAAATAACAATGATACGACATCTCTTTGGTTCTCCTGGAGAGAGCTGGAACCCATTATACTAAGTGAAGTATCCAAAGAATGGAAAAACAAGCATCACATGTACTCACCAGAAAACTGGTTTCCCTGATCATCACCTAAATGTACATCAGGGAAGGATACCAATTGGATATCAGACTGGGATGAGGGGTGGGGGGAGGGGATGGGTGTATGCCTACATGATGAGTGCGTTGCACACCCTCTGGGGAATGGTCATGCTTGAAGGTGCAGACCCGGGGAGGTGGGGGGGGGAGGGGATGGAGGTATGACTACATGATGAGTGCCAGGTGCACTGTCGGGAGAATGAGAATGGACGCGCTTGGGACTCTGACTCGGGGGGATGGGTGGGACATGGAAAATGTATATAACCTAAACTTATGTACCCCCATGATGAGCTGAAATAAAAAAAATATATATATAAAAAAAAAATAAAATAAAATAAAAATTTGGATTCTAGGGCCCCACCCCAGAACTACTAAATCAAAATCTTAAAGGAAACACACACACACACACACACACACACACACACACACACACACACATATACATAATTTTTTAACCTCTAAACGCATTTCTGATAAACACGTCCCTAGTTATAAATCACTATAAATGTAAAGGGCCCAGGTATTATAAAAATGTGCATTTCATAAAAGGTAAATTCTACATATTTCTTATTTAACTCCTCTTAAAAATGAGCTAGTCTTCTTTTAAATTCTTTTACTTTATTGCTTTCCTAAAATAGCTAAAAGCAAACTGATAGTGTAAATGGAGAATTCCAGAATTAGATCCTATGTAAAAAGATAAAAAACAACCACAGAAAGAGTATATCTTATTTGTATGTTTCCAATAAGGTCATATACTTGTCATAGAAGTGATATCACTTTACAAATGAGGCCAAAGAAAACAGTAAGTAGACTATGTTTGCTCTTATTGGACTAAATAAAATTAAGAAGAGCAGACTTTTAAAAAATCATATTCTTTTCACTAGAATAGAAACCTGCTAAGACCAAAAAAAGAAAAAGAAGAGCAAGAGCATTCATTAATTCTGACCTCCTAATTTAATCCAGATATATAGTAATCCAGAGGGTAATATTTTTTAAAAAATTAGCTACAAGGTGTGAAATGAGATAATTTGGTTTCATAAAACTTTTAGATGGATTATAATGAAAGGGGAACCCCCAAAAGGGGGGGATTAGAAATCTTTGCTAACATTACTTAACAATGTGCTATTGTTTGGAGAGAGGAAAGGCATAAATGAGTCAATGATTACTTCTTGAATCAATGTATTAGTGACTGTGTACATGAAAATTCTATCTTCTGGTCTGGTCTAAATTATCCACCCCAGTTTTTGCAAACAAATTAGAAACAGATAAACCATAAAAATAAAATGACTACAGGAAAATATATTTTGATATATGCTCTTACAATGAAAACTTGGAACATTTTCCCCAAAGATTTTCTTTATATTTAAGATCCCACTAAGCCTCTCTACTCCAATCAGAAGGAAAGTCCTAGAGAAGAATGGAGACATTACCTTCACGCATTCACTTTATCAGTTAAATAAAAAGCAGCAAAGATGAACTCAACATGTTGCAAACATTTATCACCACACATTGGTGTGACTATTCATTCTTCTTGATCAACTAATTACTGTTTTATTATTCAGCCTATGACTACATTCACCTAGCAGAAACTAAACAAAGATGGAGGAACAGGCACAAAACAGACAAGACCACTGAGGAAGAGTACAGAAAAATGGGACATTCCTGGAAAGAAGAAGAGGATACTATTAGAGAAATCTAATCAAGACAGTAGGTCAGCATTTACCTAACTATGTTTTCTAGAATACTTGTGCCATGAGAGGCTCCACTAATAATAGGTTCCCTGGCCAAGCAGGTTTGAGAAACATTTTATACTACATCTCCTCCACCTCCCTTGCAGGTTCACAATATACATTAGCATAAGAAGATTCTGGGAAGTCCTTCAGAAGACTGATATATTTAGTCTAAACCAAGTTACTCACAGATTTATTCAACCGTGGAACATTTTATGGGTATCCTGGCAGTTCAGGGAGTTGGTGTTCTTTGGAACACCTAGAAATTGCTGGTGGCACCAACATAAGACTGATGGTTGAAGGTAGCCCAGGAAAGGAAAAATGTTTCAGAGATTAGCCAAGAGAAGGGATTCTCATTGTTTTTAATTTCTGTGGCAGACAAGGACACATATATGGAAGAAAAGGGGCAATGCATGTTCTCAAATGAAATTTCATTCATGAGATGAATGATCATTGAAAATTCAATAATTCTCAATCTGAATTTAACTAAAAGAAGACAGAGTTGATAAAGACACATCACCCTCCAACTACTACTACTAATGTATGCACCAGGCTGTGGGCAGCTCACCCTACTTAGCTAATCTCATTCCTTGTGACAATTTTAGCAAGTAAACATTATTATCTCTATTCAGACATGCAGAAATGGAGCTTCAGAGAAAGTAGGTGAACTTCCACTACTTTGTGAAGTATTTGGGGAAGACATAAAAATACAAATAGGCAGAGATGGTAAGAAAACCAGAAAAAAAATAAGAAAGGAAGGCCCTAACATTGCATAAGGAGGGATGAAGAGAGTCATCATCCACTCAGAGGAGGAGCGATGCTGCAAAGGTTATGGAGGTGTCATCCTGAGGCCCATGTCAGTGAGGGCTTTTGCAATGCACTGGTATGTCATCACCCAGCCCAAATAACACACAAAGGGAAGATACCTGTGCTACATGATAAGTTAATCCCAAGTGTCTTCCTGCAATGTCACTATCAAATCTCTTTTATTAGTGAGTCAAAGAAAAAGTGAGCAAAGACAGTTCAAGGCTTCCCTGAATTCACAACAAATCAAGAACAAATCCAGGATTCAGTGGCTGATGAGATACTGGGCATGAACCCAACTAGGTTGGGTGGTGAGTCTAGGAAACGAGAAATAAAGAACATGCCCATGATTGACAAAGTAATCAAGGAAGTAAGTGGAGGGAAAAGCAATAAAAGAAAAGATGACACAACTAAGCAAGATGAGATTTTTCTGTACTCAATTCCCTTGAAATGGAATGTCAAAGGATGGTCATTGCTGAATGGACCCTATTTATTTATTAGTGAGGAACGTGTCTTATACTGCCTGTCTTACTCACATCACCAGTAGATTTTGGCATTTTAGGAAGTTACATTTACAGTTTCAACTGTTTAAAAATTCAGAAATCTTTTGGTTACATTTGAGAGAAATTCCTGCTAAAAGTGGCTTACGCAAATAAATAAAACTTAGTTACTTCACTGACAAGTTCAAGAAAGAATGGTTGCTGGCCCAGTTAACCCCAGGAACTCATGGCTGAAATTATATAGTACTATCAGCTCTTCCTCTCTCTCTTTCATTTTTCTTCTTCTATCTCTATCTCTGTTTTTATTTCTACGTCTCTTTTCTTGTCTCTTGGTCCCACTTTCCTCTATGTTGGCATCACTCTCAAGCAGGCCTTCTCCACTGGGTCCTCAGACCAATCAGCTTTCATTACTTCTGCAGCTATGAAACCAAGTAAAAAAGAGTTTCTGTCTCTTAAAAATGCTAACAAGGCCAGCTGTGGAGGTTCATACCTATAATCCCAGAACTTTGGGAGGCTTGCCAGGAGGATTGCTTGAGGCCAGTAGAGATCAGCCTGGGCAACATAGCAAGACTTCATCTCCACAAAAAAAAAAGAAAAAAAATTTAAATTAGCTGGGCATGGTGGTGCACACCCATAGTCCCAGCTACTCAGCAGGCTGAGACAGGAGGATCACTTGAGCCAACGAGTTCAAGGTCTCAGTGAGCCATGATCCCGCCACTGCACTACAGCCTGGGTGACATAGTGAGACTCTGTCTCAAAAAAACAATGGTAACAAAAATTCTGACATTGAGTCCCACTGCACTAACTTGAGAACCCTGGTCATCCCTGCACCATGCACAGAGTCTGGGGGTGGAATATGCTGACAGGCTGAGAGGCCACATGTGCCCCCTGGAGCTGAGAGTGAGTCAGCCCCACCCAAAGCCATGCACAGAGGAGGAATGTTCTCCAAAGGAAAGGAGCGGAATGGATGCCAAGGGCACAAAAATAGCAGATGTCTACTACAGAAGACAAATGTAGTCATTTTTAAATTTAATAAGGCTCAAATTTAAGACACTCAGACCTCAATATTTGTTACCAAGACATATACCAAAGTACTATGGAAATATAACAAGGAGGATACAGCAATTTGTTCTCCCTGGAAGGGGCAGGAGTTGCTGTGCAAGTTCCCACAGAGGAGATGCTCTATGAGTTGGGGCTTGAAGGAGGAACAGGGTTGTGGCAGAGGTCATTAGTGCTCACAAAATATGCACATGTTCCCCAATAGTTCCCAGCCTCTTTTGCAGTTAGGTTGGAACCATGTGACTAGTTCTGGCCAATGGGTTTTGAATGGAAGTGACAAGCTTTCAGGCAAAGTAGTTAAAAGCCAGTGTACCTCACTCATTTCTCTTTTCCCCATTGGCAGAGACGGTGGAAGCTGTGTGTTGAAACAATAGAGCCTCAAGATGGAATCCAGTGGTCACTGCATGGAAGAGATTGACCCAGTAAATACATCCAACTTCACTGATCTTTGTGTGAGTGAGCAAATCTCTGTTGCAGTAAATTACTGAGATTTAGGATTAAGATAAGATACAATAGTATCTCTTTTATGTTTCTGGACTCCTGTCATATACACAGTAAACTTCATAAAGCTTTGTTTCTTTGTGAAAAATGATGCCCCCTCAAGAGAACAAAATAATAGTGTTTGTGGTGTCTTAGTTCGCTTGTGCTGCTATAACAGAATACTTCAAACTGAGTAAATTATAAACAATATAAATTAATTCTCCACCGTACCAGAGGCTGAGAAGTTCAAAATAAAGTCACCAGCAAGGTCAGCGTCTGGTGAAGACTGATCTCTGCTTCAGGATGATGCCTTGTTACTACATTCTCTGGAGGGGACGAATGCTATGTCCTCACGTGTGGGAAGGAATGGAGGGGCAAAAGAGGGGTCCCTTCAACCTCGAGCCCTTTTATAAGGATGCTAATCCCATTAATCACCTCACAAGGCCATAGCTTTTAATACTGTTGTACTGAGGATTAAATTTCAACATGAACTTTGGAGGGGCTACCATCATTCAGATCATGGCATTGAGGCATTAAAAGAGAAAAAGTAGGATCCTAAACTGAAAAATATCAAAGTTTAGAGTGAGTTAACAAGTATGGATTTTCTTAAGAATGGTTTAATTTATTTAGCTATATGTTTTATTCATCAGACATAGCTATGTAACAAATCTTGCAAGACCTCATTGGTTTAAAACCACATTTATTAACCCCTAAGCATCTAAAAGTTGGCTGAGGGTTGGCTGATCTAAGCAACTCTGCTCTATATGTTGATCTTCCTCTTTAGATTAGTGAACGAGTGAAATATCCAGGTCATTTCCGTATGGTGATGGGACAGGCACAGGAAAGCAAATGAAAATGTGCAAGGTGTTCTCAGATTTAGGCTCAGACCTGATACACTGTCACATCTGCCCTCCTGCCATTAGCCAAAGCAAAGTCATATGTCCAAGCCCAAAGTCAAGGTCTGAGGAAATGCATACTACCCATGACAAAGCCGTGCAGTGTTGTGGATGTCGACAAGGTAAAGATACGGGATCAATAATTCCAATTCCATTTATTTCATATCATGGAAACTCATGGAGGCCTCAGAAGACATCCATGGGCCATGTCAAGATTCCCCTGTACTACAAAATCAAAGATAACTACCCCAACCTTCAGAATGTCCCTCATTTGGGAAGCTCAAAAGCCACATGTGTCTCTGTCAATCTCTCAACCCTTCTTTGTCCATCAACACACTTTCTCAATGTTGTGAGCTACAGGAGTAGTTCAGTGGATCCCCCACAGACTAGAAGTCTGTGTCTTTATTTACCCTGGTGACAAGCAAGGAAATGTAAATAGGCCATAAGGAAAGCTGCTTTTTCATTTGCAATACTTCATTTGTTTTGTATTTATAAGATCTACAGCCCAGGAAAGCTATAAATAAGATGCTAGAAACAGCTTGAGGGGCTGATGATGGAATCACAAATCACCAGAGTTACATCTTCATCGGTACCCTGATGTAGAACCTTTATAATTGCCAAAATATATTTATCTCTGCTCAGGCTACACAATTTGTATAGCATAAGCTAAAACTAAGTGACCTCAACTTTCCTAAGATTTCTACAAAGTTTCATATGGATCAGCCCACATCTGTCTAGAAAGGGTGCTACTGTTTCTGGTCTTGCCTAAGGCAAAATTGGCCATTCTGGTGCTTCTGTTTGGATGTATCTGCACGTGTCCTTTTTCTGCTTTCATGTTTTTATAATCTCTCCAAGTGAGCCAGTATAAGATATGAGCCCCACCAATCTATTTACCTTGACATCAATTCTTACCAACTGTGTCTCTTCATGATTTACAGTATCAAGTAGGAAGGTATGGGGAAGCAGAAAGTGTTGCCTCCAAAACACCTCATTTAAAACATACCTAAGTTTGTCTGAAACTAATTTATTTATCCTCCTCTGTAGGAAAAAAAAATACGCTTTCAGATAATTGAGCTGATACTGTGGATTTGAGGGGATGAGAAGCACATTTTGTTGGAAAGAGAAGCTTGGATGCCAGAAGCTTTGATTTGGAGGAAGCGAGGAGGCAGAGGGCTCTCAGTGGACAGAACTTGGATGTGGATCCCTAGTGGGGCACAGAGAAAAGAGGGGATGGATTTGTGACAAGAAAGAACAATAAACAAAAAATAGAATCTGCTCAGGACAGAGATGATTTTACTTTCTTCACAATGTTGCTCAGACCTCATCCTGAAAACTGGGTTCACACTAGCAGCCAGCACTTACAGAGGAGCTGCCATGAGCCAGGCACGGCGCTGAGTGTGTTACATGCCCCAGCTCATTTACTGCTTACAGCTGCTACTCCTATACCACTTTCAGATTGGAAAACTGAGGCTTGGGAGAGAGGGAGTGACCTGCCCAAAGTCACACAGCTCGTAAGTGGCCATGGGTTCAGGGTGGGGATGGGCACAAGGATCTAACCAAAGCATTCTGACTCTTACCTCAAGAATGTGACCACTGTACCACATTTTTAAAATTCTCTTTAAAGAAATGAACTGACCTGGCCATTGAGATGCTAAGAAAGAGGACAAAAGAGAAAAGCAAATAATAGCAACAATGACAACAAAAATATCAAACAAATAATGAGAGAAAAAAATACTGAGTCAGCAAACCAGTGGTTTCTTCTTGGATTTGTCTTAATTATTTGAAAAACAAGACACAGATTCTCTGAGCTCCAATGTCTTGGCACAAAAAATTTACAAACGGTATAATGGGATGTTGAGTGAGATTCCCTGTTGCCCAGAATTGGTGACAGGTCACGAAGTATAGGACAACGAGGGGTCAAGTACCTCGCATTCTAAAGATAGTCATACGTGATTGGGGGCAGATATCCATGCCAGGAATGACCAAAGGCAGGCAAACCAGCACCTATATAATGCTGTCAGTGTTTCACCCACATCTCCTTGGCATTCGCCACTTCCACACACTCCTTTAACTTTCTACAAAACAACCTGCACATCTCTGCCTGTAAGCTTTCTCCATCCACAGAAGCATGTTCAGCCTGTGTATGAAATTGTCTAGAAGTACAGAGAGTTATTTCTTCCAGGAGCAGCCCTTAGCCAAGAATGGCAAGGAATTGATAAGAAAATAAAGCATCTTCCTTCCCTCCAGGAAACACCTCCAAGAATTTTCACCTGTTTTTTTCTCATTCTGAAATGTCACCTTATATGCTTGGGAAACTCCTTAAATTAGCCATAATAGGATTGGTTAACCTGTGATAACAAGTAACTCTAAATCTCAATAACTTAAAAAGAAAATCTCAGTATCTTACCACAACAGAGATCTTCTCACTTGCGCAAAGATCAACATGAGTTGGGTGTATTTACTGGGTGGATCTCTTCCATGCAGGAATGTAAGGATTCCATCTTGAGGCTCTACTGTTTCAACACACAGCTTCCACAGTCTCTGTCAATAAGGAAAAGAGAAATGGGTGAGGTACACTGGCTTTTAACTACTTTTGCCTGAAAGCTTGTCACTTCCATTCAAAACCCATTGGCCAGAACTAGTCACATGGTTCCAACCTAACTGCAAAGGAGGCTGGGAACTGGTGGGGAACAGGTGCATACTTTGTGAGTGCTAATGACCTCTGCCACAACCCTGTTCCTCCTTCAAGCCCCAACTCACAGAGCACCTTCTCTGTGGAGACTTGCACAGCAACTCCTGCCCCTTCCAGGGAGAACAAATTACTTTATCCTCCTTTCTGTTTCCGCGGTGCTTTGATATACATCTCTAATTTAGGCTCCTCAGATTGCCTTGTAATTTTGCTCTTCTATTATTTTCTGAGTCCCACAAAGGCCAAAAAAAAAATGCTTATTTCTTTTTCTAACTCCCTTCACAGTGCCAGGGAAATAGCTAGGATTTGATAAATGTTTAGTGAATGAATGAATGAATGAATGAATGAATGAATCATGGCTTCATAAATAGCTATGACCTTGTAAGTTTCTTGCCGGGTCTAATCACTAGGGCAATCAACATCTCCAAGAAGCATTTCTTTGATGTGGAAATGCTCCTTAACTACATTTCTCCTTCTGGGAATGGCAAGGAACCAAAGTCAGGGAAATAGCAGATAACAGTAAACCCAGGATCAGGAGCCTTGAATTAGTACAGCAGGACTCAGATGCCAAACACAGGTCAGGAATAAAAACTGGACCTCCGGGCATTAACACACTCTCCAGGCTGGCTGAGCTGCCCCCATTCCCCCACCAAACACTCAGTGTGCCCAGCTCAAAGGCTCTAGGGCAGCTGGCATTTCCAAGCCCACAGTCCAAAACTTCCTAAGAGAAGATGAGCTGAGCTGAGCTGATCCCTAACTGGCAAGAATAAATGAAGGAACTGGAGACTTCTCAGCTGAGGACCCTCTGAGAAAAGGAAAAATTTAAGCTTCCTAAAATTCTTCACTTCTTGCCATATGCTGTCACTTCTCCATTCATATCAGCAATTGTGGGAATTTCAGCTTCTGAATATAACATTGAGAAATTAACTAAGAGTTTATAAATAAGTCCTGACTCAGAGCAGAGCCCTTGTTAATGTTCTTCAGGCCTTGTGGGAACTAATGCTCCAATCAAGGCCCTCGCTCTCTCGAACAGTCCCCACCAGGAAGGAGGCCTTCGCTGACCTTCTTCTGCGACCTTATCATTGTCAACCTTGTCACCTTTCTGAAACCAAACCTGACTGTCAGCTGGTGCCAAAAATCAAAACAGATTGTAGCAAGATAAGAGCTGAAAGAAGGATGTAAAAGATGGGAATATGAAAAGTAGGATAAAAAATTAAAGCAGGCTGGTGCTTTGTGCTCTGGCCAAAGCAGGGCCACATTCTGGACATGTGGGACCTCTGACTACATAAGCAATTTGAGTCACCCAGAATTAGTGTATCAGCACCATTCTGGCAGCCTGGCCTCACCTGATCCTGCAGAAGACACACCACACTATCTAGAACGAGCAGTCTTCTTGCCAGGCTGCTCTCCCGGAGCCAGGCCCCTGGATGACCCCACAGGCACAAGTCCTAGGGCTTCTCAGGGCCTCTGGTCAACCACACATGGGAGTCCAGGGGTCAGAGAGAGCCCTGAGGGGAGATACAGGGCTCAGGTTCTGTTCCAGATCCAGCCATCCGGCCCAGATGACACTATCCTTAAGCCTGGCTACATACTGTAATTTGCGGGGCCCAGTACAAAATGAAAAGGTAGGACTTGTTTAAAAATGATTTAGAATTTCAAGGCAGTGGCGGCAGAGTATTAAACCCACAGGGTTCTTGCTAGCATGGGGCTCTGTGTGACTGCACAGGTTGCAGCCCATGAAGTTGCCGCTGATTGCTGGCCATGGCTGCTCTCAGGCACTGAGATACGGGGCAAGATTCAAAGTGAATTGCCATTGTTTGCACCCAAATCCCCAAATGTCAAGGAACTTATGATAGAAAATGGCTAAGTACTTTATGAGGCACTGACCCAGTAGAATATTACATAGCCACCAAAAATAATGTTTACAACAGACTTCTCATAATACAGGGTAAAATTAATATGCTATAATGTCAAGTGAATTAAATATAGTCACAATTATGTGAATATATGTGCATAGCAAAAATACTAGTTTTAAATGGAGTATAATTTTAACAGTGGGCAATCCTAGGTGGAAATATTATAGGTGATGTTTATTATCTTCTTTATATTTTTCTATGACTCAAATTTTCTCCAATGAACAAATATGAACATTATAAAGAAAAAAATTTCAGAAATATTAGTGCAATTATAACTATGTATGGTACCTAAATACTTCTTACTTCTGATGAGATTTAGAAAAATTTATTATGAAGCTTTATAAGAAGTAGACTCTACGCTATTCAGTGTTCTTTAATTTGTAAATGGTAGGAAATGTGCAATGTTACTTTAAATAATACTGATTTTTATAACACATTTTTGACACAATAATATTAAACACTAAAGTAAAAACCATATTTTGAGTTCTTGCTAAGCCAGTTTACCTAAGGCCAACCTATACTCTTCTGACCCCTGAAGGGGTCATGTTATTGTTCTAGATTAGGAGAGCTAATGTCATTGAGAGTAGTTGAGGATCTGGAAGACAGATGTTTAGATACAGATGTAGCAGAGCAAAACATGGTACACTGTTAGGTACACTAAAACTCTAACTTTGTTTGTTTCTCTATATCTGATCTTCATTTCCTCATCAGCTCATTTACCCCATTTCCACAGAATTATTAGATGAATGGAGATGAGGAAGTTGATTTTGCCAATTGGAGATTACTCAGTCTCCACTGGTTTCAAATAGTCTCTTTCAGATTTTCTCAGTGTGAATGCAAATTTTTAATAGCCTTATTTGCAAAAGCTTCGTTAAGAAAAATAAGAAACATAGAGGATTTCTTGAAAGATAACCAAAATATTGATTCCTCTAGATACTACAAACTTAATCCTTGGATTAAGCAGGTGTGAATTAAGCAGGCAATATTGTTCTGAAATGCTATTAAGTGTTTTTCTGCCTTTGCCTTGATATTGCTCCATTGGCGTATTTGAAGGATGGCATAAGAAACAACCCTAAATGAGACTTATTTGGTTTACGTAGGGACAGTGAAGACTACGTGTCAATTATAAAAACCCAAGAGATACATTTCTTTCTGGTATCCATTAGAAATTGTTAATTTGTTTTTGTTTTATGTATACTTTGAACATAGAAAAGATCACATTTTCCTCTTTGCTTTGGCCACTAGGAAACTCAAGAGACAAATTTATAGTTCATCTCTCTAATAAGCGCATAATTTATGCCATGTATTTTAGTTCACTAATTTTACATTTGGTTCCAACTGACTTTTCATTCACTTATTTTTCCTTTGCTCCGGTTTCTTCCCTACTTAGTTTTTATCTTACATACTCTGTAAACCACCTCGAAATTGTTTTGAAACAATGAAACCCTCTTGACTATTCAGTGACCTCAGAGTCACAGGAGCATTCCATATTGTAGATTCCTCTTGTTACTGCTATTGAAGACAGCTTTACAACATGAATGCCTCTCCCACTGGACTGTACTCCTTAAGAGCATAAACTATATCTTTCCATGTGGCATCTGGCATTTAATAAACAGCTTAAAAATGTTTGCTTGACAGAAAGAATACAAGGGTGGGGGAATGCTTTGAAGATGATTGAAAAATGTGCAAAAATGACTTACATGGTGGTATTTGTTGCACATCACAGTTTGCTTTAAAATATTGTGATAATCTGTTATAAAATAGCTCTGTAAAAAATGGGATGAAATTTTAACATCAGATTTTTTCAGTGCTACCCACAAAGTCTTGTTCTGCAAAATGACTGTCTGGCTGTAAACATGTTTGACGCTTTTTATTCATTGTGAATGCAAACATGTAGCTCCATGAGGCAGGTCCCATTGAATCTGCTGTCAACTTGAAGATCTTTTCTTCAAGTCATGAAGTCTTGAAGCAAAATACTTAAATATTTGAGTTAACACAAAACAAGCAAAAGTATTCTATGGGGAAACAAGCTTGGTCTAGAAGTGTAGATTATACTCAGAAACCCCTGAGTGACTGTGAAAGCCATGGCCTCAGTAAGTCCTAAAATCCAAGGCTTCTGCGCCCTCTAGGCCGTATAATGGTTTCTAATCACCACAATAACAAATGATGTCTTAGATTTGCAGAGTACTTTATAGCCTCCCAAACTTCTTACCAGATACCTGATACTACAAAAATGAGAGCCATTTTGTAAATATTCACTATGTGCCAAGCACAAGGGTAAGCACTTCATACATATTTAGCAAGGAAAACATTGAAATTAACCATCACCCCCTCTTCTAGCTGCAAAGGAGAGTGCATCTCCAGGACTCTTTTTTGTGCCAAGAGAAGATGCTGGGTGAGGATGCAGTTGGGGAAGATAATGCAAGTTGTATTAGCTGGACAAAAAGAGGCAGAAAGACCCAGAGGGAAAGTGTAGGAAGGTGGCAGAGCTCAAAGAGTAAAGGAGATAAGAGAGGCTTCAGAGAGAAGGATCTGCAGTAAGAAGAGAGGAGAGAACAAGAGAAAGATGTAGCAGCTACCATGGGGAAATAGAAGAAATGTTTAAATTGATATTGAGAGATTTTCGTGGTACAATGTGCAACAAAATCCCTTCCATGAACTCTGTAGTAAAAACACGTGAGGCGTCCCAACACAAAAACCCGAGTGAGGTGTGTGTAAGGAGTGTGAATGCAAAAGCATGCCCGGGTTACATACATTATCTGTTTAATTTGTCTCTTTTCATTACTCTAGACCCAATGTCACCAAACTACACCTTATGGGCCAAATCTGATCAGCCTGGTTTGTTGCAACACAGCCACACCTGTTTGTTTTATGTATTGGCCTTGGCTTATTTCATGCTATAACAGCAGAGGCGAGTAGTAGCAACAAAGTTCACGTGGCCAACAAAGCCCATAATATTTATTATCTGGTCCTTTGCAGAAAGTTTGCCAACCTAGGCTCCCAACTTCTGCATAAGAAATATAGAAGGAGCAGTGAAAGGGAAAATACTTTCTCAGCAGACTAATGGTGTGGGGGAAATATAATGTCTAAAAATGTCATTGCATCAACAAAGTCTTTAATATGCTCCTATAAAATATGATAGATCAGGTGAACAACTGGGCAAGCAATTGATCCACCTTTCTTCAAATGACATTTAAGGGCTTATTTATTAACGTTTAGGATAGCTAAAATAGATAATTATACACTTCCACATAACCATCCATCTTCCCTGTTGCCCATTTGCTCCTGAAAAATAAAACAGTCTCCTTGTTGATTTGTCATTGATGAAACCCCTTTCAGTACACCTCATCTAAGCAGGAGTTAAAATGTTATACGTTGCCCTATTCTGGTTGAGAGCAGAGAATTTTCATCTCATAACTAATATAGACTTTGATTTACTAGTCACCTAGCAGTCATCATTGCAATTATAGTTGCCATGTTTTGTTTATTGGGCTTGAAAAAAAGAATAAATTGCACATTATGGAGTTGCCTTGAACTACTTTAATAAACTTGCTTTTCAGTGGTATTCAGAAGGTACCTGGCATACCTTTGATCTAAGCCTGTGGTCCCAAACTCCTGGGGCCATGAACTGACACCAGTTCCATGGCCTCTTAGGAATGGGTCGCATAGCAGGAGGTGAGCAGTGGTGAGCAAATGAGCCAGCAAATCTTCATCTGTATTTACAGCCACTCCCCATTGCTTGTGTCACCGCCTAAGCTCTGCCTTCTGTCAGATCAGCAGGGGCACTAGATGTTCATAGGAGCACGAACCCTACTGTAAACTGCACATGCGAGGGATCTAAGTTGCTAGGCTCCTTATGAGACTCTAATGCCTGATAATCTGAGGTGGTGATGCTAGCACTGGGGAGCAGCTGCAAATACAGATTATCATTAGCAGAGAGGTTTGACTGCACAATAAACGTAAAGTGCTTGAATCATCACAAAACCATCCCTTCCACACCGCCCATGGAAAAATTGTCTTCCATGAAACCAGTCCCTGGTGCCGAAAAGGTTGGGGACTGCTGATCTAAGGCATTAAAGATTAAAAATATACAATACATTTATGATTTATTTTTTGTAATTTGTACAAAAATTTTGTACCATTTTTTTGTAATTACTTATATTTGTAATTACCACTTTTGGTGCATCATTCCTCCTTATCTCAGAATTATCTTTTCTTGTGAGCATTCTTACACATGGAGAGAGGCAAGAATCATTTAAAAATGTCAAAATAATCTTTTGGTGCAATGAATAGTTTCCCAAACAAAGCTACTCATCAGGATAATCTGAGAACTATTAAAAATTCAGATTTCTGCCCAACACCCATAATATGCTGAAATTAAAAAAATGAAAAAATGAAAAAAAAATTCAGATTTCTAAATCCACTTGAACCAACAAAATTAAAATCTCTGGAGGGTTGAGTCCCAGTAATTTTTATTTTTAATAAAAACCTCAGAGGACCATTTCCAGCTAGTTTAACATAAGTCTGGGAACTGCTTTGGAAGCACCTGGTTCAAACAACACTAAACGATATGTTCTTGTTCCAAAGGACTGACTTTGTGCTATTGAAAAAAGCATTAATAGTTCATGGAAAAGACAAAGCTCAGAAAGTAAGTTAAAAATGAATACACGAGGCCAGGCACAGTGGCTTATATCTCCCAGCACTTTGGGAGGCAGAGGTGGGAGGATTGCTTGAGCCCAGGAATTCAAGACCAGCCTGAGCAACGTAGCAAGACCCCATCTCTCTGAAAATAGAAAAATTAGCCAGGCGCAGTGGTACACACCGGTAGTCCCAGCTCCTAGAGAGGTTGAGGCAGGAGGATCCCTTGAGCCCAGGAGTTTGAGGTTGTAGTGAGCTATGATGACGCCACTGCACTATAGCCTGGGAAACAGAATGAGACCTTGTCTCAAAGGAAAAAAAAAAAAAGAATACATGAGACCTCTATGGATGAAAATATATAATTATATTAAAGTGTATACAAAATCAAAATAAAGCAAAATAAAATAAAATAAAGAGCTATTTCATGGTCTTGGTCATAGTAAGTATGACCTACTATGTAAAGATGTCAATTCTCCCTAAATGTAATTCCAGTTATTACCCTAAAATTTACGTTTTTAAATGCTCATGTGTAGCTAAGTCAACTTTCAAAATGAAGAAAAAATGTGAAGTGTGGCTGACCCTGCCAAATATTAAGAAATATAATAAAATTGTGATAATTAAAAGTAATATAGTACTGGTACAAGAACAGACAAATAGCCCTATGGAAAAGAATGGAGAATTGAGAGAGAGAAATGTATCTGTACAACCCAAATCCATGGGGAAAAAAACAGCCTATATAGTAGATGGTTTTGGTTCACTATAAGCTGAAAATAAAACTGGATCCCTACCTCCTAACACCACATGCAAGGTAGATATTAGGTGCATTAAAGTTCTAGATGTGAAAGGTAGTACAGATTTAATGTCAAAGAATATCTTTAGGATCTAAGGGTGAGGAATAACTTCTAAATCAAACCCCCAAAGCACAATCCATCAAGTCAAAATTTAATAATTTAGTTCTATCAAAATGAAGGTTAACAGTTCAAGGAAGAAAATTATGGAGAAAACATAGTTGTAATATCTAAAACTATTAAGGAACTATTATAGAGAACATGTTTTTTGAAAACAAGAAGAAAAAGAAAAAGCTCTTACAAATCAACAGGAAAATTTCATGAACCCCCAACTGAAAAAAAATGGGCAAAAGATATAAATATGACCAGAGGCAGTGGCTCATATCTGTCACTCTAGCACTTTGGGAGGCTGAGGCAGGAGGATCACTTGAGGCCAGGAGTTTAAGACTAGCCTGAGCAACATAGCAAGACTCCGTCTCTACAAAAAGAATTTTAAAAATTAGTCAGGCATGGTAGTATGCATTTGTAGTCCTAGCTCCTTAGGAGGCTGAGCCCAGGAATTTGAGGTTACAGTGAGCTATGATCATGCCACTGCACTCCAGCCTGGTGACAGAATGAGACCCCCGTCTCTAAAAAAAAAAAAAAAAAAACAGAAAGAAAAAAACAGGCAAAATTATTAGAAAAGAAAACAGAGTCAGATAAACACATAAAAAGAAGCTCAAAGTAATAAGAAAAGCAATTGTAACTGTGAGATGTCACTTTACATCATGAGATTGGTAAAAATTAGAAACCAGGACAATGACAAGTGTTGGCAATGTGTGGCTACAGGAATTACCACTTAGAGCTCATACAAAACGTGCCACACTACTGGAGAGCCATGTCGCTTATAAGCAAATTATGTTTAGTCATAACACATGACCCAGCATGCTAGCTCCTAGGAATGTTCCAGAGTAATCTCCACACAGGTCAATAAGGGTGCATGCATGAAGATATTCATGACAGCATCACCTATGGTGATGGGAAATTGGAAGCATTCTAGCTGACCAACACCAGGACATGCAGAAGTTCAATATGGAATATTATGCAGCAGTTAAAATCAACAGGCTGATATATACAAAGCCACATGGAAACATTAGAAACACTGTGTTGAACATAAAAGGAAAAAAAAGAATGAGATCTATAACACAATTCTATACATATAAATTTAAATTCCACGTTTAAAAACAATACACATTTCATAAGAACATATACAAATAAAAGGATACACACCAATCATTTAAAAATGTTGACCATGAGTGTGTGGGGGGGGAGGGAATGGGGATAATTAGGAAGGAAAGAAGGAAAGAGAAGGATCTTGCTCTACCAATGATAACAATATGCTACAAAATGTGAAACAGGACTAAATTCTCTGAGTCTGAGGGCCAAAGAAAGAGACTCCTCCCCACCCCCCAAAAATCAAGATCCTAAGTATCTTAGACCCTTTGCATAGGAATTGCTGTTAAGCCCAAGCAATTCCACATACAGGTAAACGTTAGTTTTAGCAGGTACACATGGTGTGTGAGACCACCCAGCTCTGTAAATCCCTTCCACCTTGACCACTGAATTCACTGCGAAGGTCCAGGGAGCTGTCACAAATTCTTTGGCCAGCAGCCTTAGAGCTGGATCCTTATCTTTCATCCCTCTGTTTGTCTGTGAATAAATATATACATTATTCTTGTTCTTTTAATTCTGTAACCTCTTCAGAGCAGTTAAAAATTATGTTAAAAACTCATTAACTTTGACGAGATATTGATGATGCCAGCGGTTAATTACGAGCCAGCTGGTGTTATGGCAAGAATTAAAAAGTTAAACATTGGAAGTTCGTTTTAAAAAAAAAAAAAGCCACACTGCATTCACTTGGGGGATTGTTGAAACAGCATCACTCATTGATGACCTTACGACACAGGTCGACGAGAGATCTGTGGACCAACAGATGAAATTGCATCCCTTTTACTCCGTTACAGTATTGGCGTCTTTCAGATTCTCCCTCGCTGAGAAAATAAAAAGTAAGGGCTATAAATTCCCGTGCTTCATGGTGTTAATTGATTGCAAGCTGGGGTCAGAAAGACATTTCTCCCCAAGGAGTACTCCTGCACAATTTAGAGGCACTGTGGGTGTTCTAACATGCCTAAAAAGCATTAAGCAGTGGTCATTGTCAAGTACCAAATAGCAAAATTTAGTATGCTTTCGGTGTGCGCTCACAAGGGAAGCCTGAAAGTGTTGGGGGCTCCCCACCTCCTCAAGAGTGAGGGTTTTCTGTAAGCCCACATCCAATGAGGTCTTGCCTTTTTGTAGCCAATAGAGGTACATTTTTTGAAAGAAGAAAACAGACTGTAAGCCATAATCATGTTTTTTTAAAAAAGAAAAACAAGCCAAAAGCAACAGTTTACCTTTTTCAAAAGACTTTTCAACGTATAAATCAAAAGAATATAAAATGGGCAATGTAGAACAAGGATTTAGGGTACTGATTCTGAGGTTATTCAGACCTCACTGAAGTAGGAGAGCCTCAGTCTCATCCGTAATATGGGCATCATCTGTGCACCTGCCTCATCAGCCTTGTAATGATTAAGTGAGATGATACACAAAGAATACTTAGCACCATCTGGAGAGTGTAGGAAACAATAAGAAATGTTCCCTCTTTATTTCCTAGGTGGGCAGTAGGGTGCAGGGCCTGGAATCAAACTGCAGAGGTTCACTTCCTGGCTTTGCCACCTATTTCCAATGACACCGAGCAAGGTCAGGGGCCTCATCAAGCTTCAGTCTCTTCATCAATAAAATGGGGGTAATAATAACACATATCTCACAGTGTTGTATTAGCATTAAATAAAATAATCCACGTAAAGCATTAGGATGTTTTGCATCTAGTGATCCCTCCCTCAGGTGAGCTATTACTGCTATTATTGTTGCTATTAATACTACTACTACTATCAGTACTGCTACTATATGAATAAATCCTTCATTGCTACTAATGGCAGCCAGCAGGAATCAAAGCACTTTGTTTAACTTTGTAATGCACATAGAAAGATGCAGGTAGAGATATAAAATCACCTTCTCTAAAGCCCTGAAAGGGGCCAGAGCAGAAAGTGCACACTTACTTTTAGCACCTTTGGTTCCTACTCCCCATCTCGGCTGTTTAAGCAGCAGCATCTCCAGCCTTCTCCCACCCAAGCCTCACCCTGTGGGGGTGATGGGTAGCTGTGAGCTGTGCTGAATGGCTTTCCCACTAACTATCACTGCTCCCTTCCCCCCACCCACCCCACTGGCCATGGCCCGCACGGCATGCAGCTCTCTAGCTGAGCACCTAATGGTGGATTGAGCTATTATCATATCTTACCCATCAGTGAATAATCATTATTGTTTACTCACTTTCCTTTTTATGAGGAGCACAGTTACCGAGATGGTTTTCTTTTCTTGTTTCCCATGAGGCTCTTTATTTTATAGACCTGCTCTCTCAACTTAGCACAGCTTTATTCAGTTCCAGAAAACTACTCATCATTTACCGATGTTCAACATAAAAAAGGTTTTCTTTTCTCCTGCAAATCAAAATGTTCAGCTCAAGCCTTACTGATCTTGACCTTCCTCATGTCTGTGAAAACAAACCTTCCAAACTCATCTCAGAACATTTGCTTTTTTCTCTACCTATTCCATATGGCTTCTCTCTCCTAATGTTATTTCATTTTGAGAAACTAAGGGGAGGCGGGTTTGTGTGGGAAATGCCATGAAAAATGAAGCTTAGTATGTTGTAAATGCTAATTGGTTTGGAACAATGGGGCAAACACTCAACCAGAAAAATTCTGCGTTTCCTTAGAGGTCACAGAAATTACTTTACCTTATTCCCCCATTGATGGCCTTATGAGCCCAAATAATTAAATACGTTGAACACAAACAATCTGTATCTAAGCTCTGAAATAAAAACAACCCATCATCCTAAATTCTTCCCAATTTTATTCTCACAACTAACTTTTTGTATTTTCTGATTTTTAAATGATAAACATATATGACTTTTATAATTTAAAAAAACCCCTTTTTAAAAACTCTTTATTGGTATAATTGAAAGTAGACAGACAATTTCATCAAACCAAGGCTTTCCTCTTCCCTCCTTTGCTAGATATATTGGAGAGTGATTGCTAATAGCAGTGATGGCTGCCTGCGTGTGTCATGGGCTACATATCGGAAAGCTTACAATATCATCTTTCTGCCAAGAATCCGATATCACATTTTTAGCTTACTGTTTGGGGGTCTCATGTTTTCGCACTTCAACTCTTGACTCATTGTATGTGTGTACGCACACTTTGTTCCAGACTGTCTGTCAGAAGAACACTTCTTCCTAAATGAAGAAAAGTGTTTGTGGTGAATGCCAAGATTATATGAGGAATCATAGCGCAGAGTTGCTATTTCTTTGTTCCTGCGGGTTAATTGCTTTAAAGACAAAAATCAAGGGCAAGTGTGCCACCAGGAAAACCTTTTGTAGGACACACACCACTTGTACCTTTTGAAAGATCACAAACTGCATTTTGCCAACTTTTGATCAAGGTGACAAATCTTGGCTCAGAAAAGAAATTTAGCGATGTGTCAGCCCCATCAATAAGCTCTGAGGAAAAGTAATTCATTTTTAATGGAAATTGTGTTTACAAAATAGACTAGGTATATAACCAAACTCGAAGAGGAGATAACTCACCCTGGCAAATAGGCTGCATATCTAATAGAGTAAAATAAAAGTGAAGCAGAACACATTGTACTTACGGAAATGAAGTACATGCAACATTTTATAGTTACTACAACAGTAATTGTACATCATACAGAAGCTTTCATGTTCAGCCTTGATTTAGATTCAAGAAGCAGAAGAAAAAAGTTGGGAAAGATGGAAAAGGAATGAAGCCATTATAATAAGTAAAATTTTATGCTTATTTTTCAAAAATCTTTAGACCAATACAAGTCCCTTTTAGTCCCTAGAATTTATTGAGTCTTCACCAATTCATAACCTCCACGGGCGTAGGTCCTTCTGTTCCTAAATAAATGTTATTATTCCCGTTACAGATATTATTGAGGCATTTTCTAATTTCCTTTGTTTCTATTTTTTAGTTTGCATTTCACTACGATCCTATAGGCAAGTAGGGCAGATCCAACTGGCAAATCAAAAAAACCAAGGCACCAAGAGGCTCTGCTCCCTGCTGAAAAAGATTGAAATGATCCTTCCAATGACTCTGGGTACATACTACCCCATTTGCCAGGAGAAGGAACAGATTAATGATGCCACCATTTGGCTAAATGAACGTAAACTCCCCCTAAAAGTATTTGGTTTTTACCACAAACTCAGAAACAAAGGGAATAAACAGAGTGCTTGGAAAATACAGAAACAGAAGTCAAAGCTTATGAATCTACTGTAATTTGAGAGGCTGGAATAGCAAAAAGACATGCACAGGATAACCAGTGGATATAATTAAAATCACCAAATATGTTTGAAAATATTCTAAAGATTTAAACAACAAAAGCAGAAAGAAACAAAACCCAAAAAGGGACAAGGTAGGTGTTTGAGGAAGGTAGATACTTAAATGAAAACATAAGGTGTTTAAAACAACACATTTGTGGGTTTATGTCCCACTGGGGTCATTTATGCCCCAGCTCCCAGCTTCTGGCATATAATTGATGCTCAATAATTTCTGATGAAGGATTAAATGCATGAAAATCCCTTCCCTCAATAAGTTTAGGTCTAGCAAAGAAACAAACATGAAAATAAATAATTGTTACAACACAATCTTGATAATAATAGCTCTCGATTTTTGAGCACTTATTAGGCTAAGGTCCTTATGTGTATTAATCCATTAAATATTCACAATGATGCTGTGAGGTAGGGCTTATGAACAGTCTCACTCTATGGGTAAGTAAACTGAGGCACAGAGTCACACAGATGGTGAGCTGCAAAATTGGAATGAGAATTTAACATTGGTAACAATTAGTACCACTTAGTGCTGTGATGGGAGGACACTCTGTGTTAAATCATGTCCATTGGTAGATAGAAAAAGAAAAGCCACAATTATTCATTCTCTCATCTCCATAGCCTTTGCAATTGACTTTGCATTTCTTCCCAGCAAGAGGTAGAATCTGTTTCCCCAGCCCATGAATCTGGGCTGGCCTCGTGACTTGCTTTGGCCAATGAAATGTGGTGAGAGTGATAGATGTTTCCCTTCTAAGCCTGGGACCCAAGAGACCTTGCTTCTGTTCATTTTCTTGGGACCCTGCCATTTCCATGTGGGCAAACCTGGGATAGCCTGCTGGATCATCATCCCATGGAACACAACTAAGTCAGCAGATTAATCCCAGCTGAGGCCAAGAGATGTGAGAAAGTCTCTCCAAGATCAGCAAAGCCTGCTTGCTGACCGGCAACGGATAGCAAATGCATGAAGGAGTGCAGCTGAGATTAGAACTACCCAGCTGAGCTCAGCCTAAACTGCCAACTCATGGAAGCTGGAATTAGTCATTGTTTTAAGCCACTGTTTTAGGGTGGTCTATTACATGAAATAACTAAATGATACCTCCACCATATCAAAAATCTGCTAGGATCATGCTTAATTTTTGTAAAGGCACATAAATGATCTGTGAGAGGGAATGCACCTTAGAATCATCAAGATGAAAATATTTTTGGAAGACCAATGTGACAAACTGTTGAAGCCTTATGGCAAGACTGTCTCAAAGATACAATCAAGATAAATTAGGACAAGGACCTTTACAGTCTCTATGTAGTTATGCGGTAGGCTATTTCTAAAATGTTCTCCAGGGATCCATAACTTCCCTTCAAGGTCCCCTACAAAGCTGCAATGAAAGCTTTATCTGGGTCTATTGCCTCAGCTAAAGGCTCAACTAGGGAAGGATTAGTTTCCAAGCTCAGCATGACTATTGGTGGGATCCAGTTCCTCAAGGGCTGTTTGACTGAGGACCACAGTTCCTCATTGGCCACTGTGTGGAGGCTGCCCTCAGGTCCCTGCCACTTAGACCCCTCTGTAGGGAAGCCCACAACATGGCTTCTTCAGAGCAAGAACATGGAGAGAGTCAGAGAGAGAAAGAATGCAAGCAAAGTGAAACTCAGTCTTTTGTAACCTAATCTTGAAATTGATATTTCATCACTTTCTCCATATTCTATTCATTAGAAACAAGTCACTAGGTCCAGCCCAAGTACAGGGGGGATATTACACAAAGGCTTATAAATACCAGGATTTGGAGATCACTGGGAACCACTTTAGAACCAGCCTACCTACCGTACAACTAAATTCTAGGAAATCATAAAGATGTGAATTTTGTAAATAGGGACTTATTCATCAAATCTCAAAGTGCTAGGTCTCAGGAACCAACTCTTGAAACATGAAAGAGGCAATTTTTAAATATAAATCATACAGTGGATCTTATTGTCCCAAAAGTATAACAAAGGGTGAAACCATAAATAAGTTTTAAAAGGCTTAGAAAAACTCTTAGATGCTGGTTTATAATGGAATATTAAGGGGTGTAAGAAATGTATGCAGCCAATCTCTAATGTTTTCAGAGTAACATCAAGAAAGACAACCTTAGCTCCCTACAAAACGTCCCTCAGAGGCAGGCAAGATGGACCATTGGCCTAATCCGTTGTGACATTTCTTATATACTTATGCATAACACTATGTGGGAATGCAATAAAAATTTAAACAAGGTACTAGAGTTCAAGAAAATAGGAGGATGCAGCTTTTGAAAAATGGAGACATGACATTCCTACATGGTCTCTAAGACATTTGATGTGCCAGTGCTCTTTTATATTAGTTCCATCCACAGAAGCTCATCTAAATCCTAGATTCAAAAAACATGTCTTAGTTCCTCACAGAATTAGGGAGAAGAAAACAGGGTTTTATAGAGTATTACTGTTAGAGAGGAGGAAAATATCTGACTCCATATGACGGGGCTCTCTTTTATACCTACATTATGTTCAAGTGTTTAAAACAGCAAAGCCATCTATTTTGCCCTCAGGCAATGCCTAAGTAGATATTTTAGGCATACACTTGGAGCTTGGGGGGATTTGTTTTTCTCAAGTTTGTAAAGAGAAGAATGAGGATGGGTATCTTGTAGGCTTATGTTTTATAATACACACAGTAGGGCAAATAAATGTTCATTGCTAATACAGTAGCACTTAATTAGAAGATAAACATCCCTCAGTGAAAAGAATGAATTTAGAAATTTCTATATAAGCAGAGTCATACATTTTGACATTGTAAGAGCAGTAGTTTCTGTCAATCAACCTGAATTCTCTTTAAGCCTTAAACATATAAGTCACATTGAGAGGGTTATGCATTTCACAAGTGGATTTATATATAAATACTTTTGCTGGCTCCAGTTCAACACAACAAAAGAAGTCAAACATTAGTCTGTATTTGTATTTCTTTGCTGAAGTGTTTTGACATAAACTGCACACAATCCTAGCTGAAAAGCAGCAGGCAGTTTGGAACTAACTGCTCCTCACACTTGCATTCTTTGTGATATGATTTTTTTTTTCTTTTTGCTACTTGGAAAATTAGAAAGCTTATGAGTGAAAAGTTTACTCAGACTCAAGAGAAGAAATTTTACAAGCAGCATAGAATTTTTGAAAACTTCTAGCTTCACATATAAGTCACTTTCTACATCTCAGAATTCCTATATGTATCAAATTCCCAAATTCCAACTGCACAATTTATAATCAGCATTTATGCCTTTTGAAGACAGAAAGTAATACATATTATATACAGAAATCACTCAGAACACTCTTTTTACCAATTCAGTTCTTCCAATGCAGAGAAAAGACATTCTTAGTTAAAACCATTAAATATGCAGGTTACATTCCAAACAATGTTGGAGACATCTATGGAAAGGAACATTTTTTGAAACTTTCATACTTACATATGTCTGCATAGAGCTAGAAAGAATCTCTGGAGATGACCTGTATTAGTCAGTTATTGCTATGATAATACTGAATAATAAACCACCCTAAAACTCATTGACTTGAAGCAACCATCACACTTAGCAGCAGCAGGTTGGCTGCTACTTGGCTGAGCTAGGTTGGGCTCCAAGCCCCAGGCTGCAGGCTAGGTTCTGATCTTCTCCACTTTTCTCCTGTGCTCCTTGAATCAGCAATTCCCAGAGGCATGTGATTAGCTCCACATTTCTCAATTTGGGACCCAGGCAGAAACATCAGCGTGTTGTATGAGGCATGTCATCCTTCCTAGGGATAACCAAAACTCAAAAAGGCAAACCTAACCATGGAAGCAAATGCAAAGTCTCTGCTCATATCATGTGCATTAACATCCCTTTGGCTAAAACATGATCAAGCCTGAAGTCCAGGGGTGGAGAGTTATACTTTGCCACAATGAGGCCATGGAATGAATTAGTTTTCTCCACTACCATTACTGAGTGTTATTATCAACCTTAAATAGTCAATGGAAGAGTTCTGCTTTCTTCCAAATCGAGTGTAACTGTATTGTTGTATTTAACAACTAAGAACTCACAGGGCATATTTTGTAAAAAAAAAAAAAAACAACTTTATACTTAATTTACTGGAAATCTGTATACAAAGGGCAATTACACAGTTTAAACATATCCATGGTTATGAGTTTCATAACAAATATAAATATATGAATATACAAATAAATACACATAAATATAGATTATGTTTAGAATTACATTTAGATCTATAACTCTTTTAGTGTTTTTTCTCTTTTCTAAATAATTTAGCTGGAAGTCAACAGGTTCATAACCTCATTAAGTTCTTAAAAATAGAATATTACTTTGAAGAGGGTAAATTTTCAACAAAACAAGATGAAAATAATAGGCCAAAATTAAATGCTAACATTCAAATTGCATTTTGCCAATACAAATACTAAAGTTGGTATTTTAGTTACCCTTAGACAGGGTAACAGCTTCGACTTCTGTCAATTGAGGCTTTATATAACAACCCTAAAGAAAATGGATGTATGAGGTTGGCACAGCAACCTCTGTTGCTGGTTTTTTCTGGAGTAAGTTATAAAAAATATCTATCTATCACAGAATCTGCTCTGTGATGGAGCATTAAAAAGTAGTAACAAAAACACTCATTTTCAGTCCCTCTCTATAAACACTCTCACAGTTGTTTTTGGGTGCAGTCACCTGTTCCTTCAATAGAAATTTAGCATGGGGGTTTCATCTCTTACAGACTAGATCTACACAATTTTATTTGTGTACATTTTCCCGGTTTGTCTGTAATTTGACTTCAAGTTCCTTCAGGTCAAGGATTGTTCTCTTTGCATCCTTGAAAACACCTTGCATCACACCTTGTATTTAGGCAGCATTTGATGAATTTGCCCAAATGAATTGAATCATTGGATTCCACCTTTTATAAATCCATTGGCTTAAAGAAGTATTTACTAGTCTCTTGGGAAAGATGATGATTGTTCTTGACAGCAGTAGGTAAATTATGAAAAATGAGGTAAATCACCAGAATGAAAGACCAAACTATGAGTCAAATATACATGGGCTCCAACCAAAATGGCCATATTGGTTTCATGAGAAACCACTGAAGCTGGATTTTATCTCCCATCTTGAAAGAGAATCTTTTTATTTCCATAAACATGCTTTGATTGGAATATGAAGAGAGTGAGTTCCCTGATAATACATTGAATTCAGTAAAATTGTGCTGGTTGCAAACAATTTTATCCATGTAGTAAATGAAAAGTTGTGAAAGCTAGGAAACTTAAAAGATACCATAGAAGCTGTCTAGAATACAAGCCTATAGATTTATGTATAAAGTTAACTTGTTTAAATAATGACATAGTCAAATGCCCAAGTAACTCCTCTATCAGCTAAAATCATTAAGACCTTGGTTCTAAAATCTCAAAATAGTTTAGTAAAATTCCTAGGGGAGCTAAGACTGTGATGTGATTTTTATGTAGCAATAATCCAATTAAACAGTATTCCTGGGTTATTTCCAGAAGTTCAAAAATAATTGTTAGAAAACAAACTCACATGGTCAAAGATACTTATCACTATATACTAATTTTGTTAAAATACACACAGATAAGCACTAAAAATAATCATATAACAAAGGCTATTATCCCAATTCTTAACAGGAGATGATTACGATTTAAACTAATTTTAAGCTCTTACTCTCAATATAAGTTCCTCGACCATCAAGCACTCAGAATGCCACCATCCATATAAAGTCATCCAATTAAAAAGTTTTCTTTGTCCATGCCCATTGCTACCCATGCCCATTTACCAATTAAATAAGCATTTGCCCTTAACCAAATGATTGCCTCTGGTTTCTTGAAATTGTAGGCAAAGGAGTAAATTTTTAAAATTTCTTGTTATGGAAAATTTTAAACATACAGAAAGTAAACATAAATCATTAGTATAGGATAAGGAGTGTCTAACAAGGAGACCCCATTGATTTCAAAGTCTTCCTTGATAGATCTGCAAGTCAATCTGTAACTCAGCATCCTATTCTCTATGTCCCTGCACCTGTTCTTCCTTAGAATTCTAAGGGGGAGAAGAATAAATGGGCCGGGCACAGTGGCTCACACCTGTAATCCTAGCACTCTGGGAGGCCGAGGCCGGTGGATCGCTCGAGGTCAGGAGTTCAAGACCAACCTGAGCAAGAGCGAGACCCTGTCTCTACTAAAAATAGCAAGAAAATTGTATGGACAACTAAAAATATATACAGAAAAAATTAGCTGGGCATGGTGGTGCATGCCTGTAGTCCCAGCTACTCGGGAGGCTGAGGTAGTAGGATCGCTTAAGCCTAGGAGTTTGGAGTTGCTGTGAGCTAGGCTGACACCACAGCACTCACTCTAGTCCAGGCAACAGTGCGAGACTCTGTCTCAAAAAAAAAAAAAAAAAAAAGAATAAGTGATGCACTGCCTCCTCCCAACTCCAGTCTTGGATATTTCTGTCCATACCATTCCTCATTCATCCTCAACTCAACTCAGTCTCTATGAACCCCATGAGGAATTTGAGAAAATGTAAAAGAACTCATTCAATCATTTACTCGCCAGCTACTTATGGTGACATATCAGGAACTGCAATAGGTGGTGGGGATTCTACACAAAAGTTGGACATGATTTCCGTCTCGTATGGAGCTAATAGGCTAATGATGATAACAAAATATAGACAATTATTATACAAAACGGTTTGGTAACTGCTATAATATGAACCTGAAGTTACTATTATAGTAGAGAGGGGGGTTCTACCCAGACAGGTGAAGGGGCTGGGTGGTCATGGAGGATCGTTTGCAAAAAGTGATATCTAATCAAAGACCTAAAGAATGATTATCAATTAACCAGGTGAACCTATGAGGAGAAAGTATTCAAGGCAGAGAGCATAGCATATACAAAGGCCCAGATGTATGAAAGCTTGGTACATTTGAGAAAATAGTCAAAAAGTTTAGTATGACTAGAGCATAGACTTGGCCTGGGGAAGAGTGTGTTGGGGCGAGAATAAAGGAATAAATGAGGCCGAGAAGATAATTGGGGGCTAGTTTTTGCAGCACCTTATATTTAACATGAAGGGAGTTTGGATTTTGTCTTGAAGGCAATGGGGATCATTGATGAAGACCATGACATGATCAGATTTTATTTTAGAGTGATCGTTCTCACCACATGTGAAGAATAGACTGGGCACGGAGGTGGGAGGGGACCAAGAGAGAAGAGGGGAGACTTGTTAGAGGCTGTAGCAGTATCACAGGTGAGAGACGATGGTAGATTTTTCTAGGGTGGCAGGAGTGGAGATAGAGAGAGGTAGAAGGAATCAAGGAGCACTAGGTAGGAGGAAGACAACAGGATTTATTGAATGGTTGGTTCTGGGAGGAGAATGAGAAATCATTATGATGCTCAGATTCCTGCTTGGCCAACAGGTTAGATGACGGTGTCATTTGCTAAGATGAAGAGCCCGTGCTGGGTCTAAAGTCACTGGCATATGTCTAGCAGCTATGCTGGGACTTGGATAACCAAACCTAGACTGGATAAATGAGATCAGAGGAATCATCATGGAAGTTTGATGATCATTTGACCTACCATTTTATTAATATTTATTTATATATTTATTTATTTATTTTGAGACAGAGTCTTGCTCTGTTGCCCAGGCCAGAGTGCAGTAGCATCATCATAGCTCATTGCAACCTCAAACTCCTAGCTCAAGGAATCCTCCTGGCTCAGTCTCATGAGCAGCTGGGACTATAGGTTCATGTCACTGCCACTGTGCCTGGCTAATTTTTCTACTTTTTGTAGAGACAGGGTCTTGCTCTTGCTCAGGCTGGTCTCAAACTCCTGGGCTCAAGTGATCCTCCTGCCTTATCCTCCCAGAGTGCTAGGATTACAGGCGTGAGCTACCATACCCAGCCTGCCCTACTATTTTAATATATCCCCTATTTAAACCTTTGCCCCTTTACTAGGCCACCAATCTGGTGAAGGGAAAAATGACCTGGGTTAGGAATCAGAAGATTTGGCTTCTAGGCCAAGGTCTGCCGCCCAGAAACTGTGTGGCCCTGAAAAAATCCCTTTCAGTCTCTGGCCTTCATTATCTGCAGAATAACAAGATTAAAATTATCTCCAAGTTCCTTTTTGGTTCCAACATTCTATTGTTATGGTTCCAGTTAATCTATTCCCTGTTCATTGAAGTTTACTCTTTAAAAATAAATCATCAACAAGACATTAAATAAGAAATGCCACAGGCAGTGAAGCTCCCTTTTTTCTTTGATATCAGAAACACTTTAAAAAATCTTTTTGATAGTAAAAAAGTATCCTGGGTTGTTATAAAGTCTATTTTTTTTATTATTCTACAAGATATTTGAAGCTTTATTATTTAGTATTTCCTACTGTCTAGAACAGCTACCTACTCATTTTGAAGAACATGACTAACATAGTCCCTGAAATTTAAATACTGTACCTGAATTTTTTATAAGCAAGAAAAACATCAATTAGTACTTGACTTTGAAATTATTTTACTGTCTATTTTCTAGCATTGTTTTGAATTACAAGAAGAAAAGAGAAGAAAAGCATTTTCCAACTTATTTCTTTATTCCTTCTGGAAGAACTACATACCAGGCCTCATTTCTTAACAGTAATTTTCTTTATTATCATGGGGTCCCTTGCAGAAAATATATCTGAAATAGCTTTGGAGACTGCTTCCTTCCACTGGTACATGGCCGGCAGTAGCAACCCAAGACAACAGGGAATAGAATCAAAGCAAATTTGCTCTCACATGTCCTTTGAACACTATACCTTTATGTCTGATGGCTTCTAGAATATTTTCATTGGCTTGTCTCACTGCCACCTCACACATGTTGGCAAGGTACCTAGCACATGGTAATAACAAGAGCTGCCATTTACTTATTAATGCCAAGAACTGTGCTAGGAATTTAGCATGCATAGCTCTGTTAATTTTGACATCAACTCTGTTTTAGTATTATCCCCGTCGTACAGATGAGGAAATTAAGGCTCAGAGTAACTTGGCCAAAGTCCCTTCACACATAGCAAGTGGTGGAGCCTGGGGCTGAAACAGAAGCCATCCAATATCAGACTCTGGGCCTTAGCAACTGGCCTGCATGGCTTCCAACAAGCACTAAACAGCTATTACACCTGAAAGGATGAGCAGGTGTGTGGATGCTGTCATGATTGTCTCAAATCAGTTTGACACAACTTCTCTGCTTTGTTATGTCCTCTGCAGTCCTGTGACTACCCATAGTGTACAAGTGGTTCCTGCCTTATGTCCATTTAGCACAACCTACACATCAGGTGATATTCTAGGAGCAGTAAGGTCTCTGTCCCCTAGAGTTTACATTCTAGAGGAAGAAGTGGACAATACACAAGTAAACACATAAATCAACAAAGGACTTGCAGATTGCTCGAGTGGTTTGAAGGCAATAAAACAGGCTAGTGGGATAGAAAGTGATTGAGAGAGAGCCATTCTCCCTCGTCCCGTTGGTTCTCCTTCCTCTGTCTACTCTCACTGCCATACCTCAGCGGAGGTTCAGGACTTGGAATCCTTATTAACACTGGAACCTTGTAACGGATCTCCCTGTTTCTAGGTTCTTTTTTCTTCAGTCTGTCACGCCATCCTCTTTAGAATAAATTCCTAAATTGTTACTTCACATCTTGCCTTTTTCTGCATATTGGGCTTAAATACCTCATCTTACCCAAATCCTTCCATTAGCCTACAGATGGTCTGACCCTACAGATCCAAAACTCCTTCCTTCCTTCCTTCATCCACAAGTGTTTCTGGAGCATCTACTATGTGTCGGCCATGATGTGTTCCTCAACATAAGCCCCCTGGTCCTTGTGGCCCAGTTTCTATACACTCTATGCTCATTTCCACATGCCTGATACCAGCATGGCCCTTTCTGCTCTGCCCACCTATTGAATGCTCCTTGCAGTTCAGAGTCCAGCTTAACTCCCAGTTTTGCAAATAAGTTTTCTCTATGCCATTCCACACTCATATCATTTTTTTTTAAAAAAAAAAAAGATCACATTAATTTTCATAGCTTTCTATTTCATAGCTTTCTATTCAAGCACATTGCTTTGCAGTGCTCCCCAATCATTGTGTCAATGCGTGTGTTGTATATGACTGAAGGCTGTACGTTTGTTCAGGACAACAACAAACTCTTATTTTCCTCTCTTATTCCTTAGGGTCAATGATGACAATAGCAGTCAAAATTTATTTAGCACTTACCATTTGCAAAGAACTGTGCTAAGCATTTTACAAAGTATAATTTATTACTCCTCCCCAAGCTTTATGAAGGTGTCACCTTTATTATCCCCATTTGCCAGATAAAGAAACCAAGGCTTGGAGAGGCAAAGTGATTTGCATAGGGTCACCTTGTTAGCAAATAGTAGACCTGGAATTTAAGCCTACGGTATGTGGTCCCAATCTGCAATCTAATCTCTAAGCCAACCTGCCTGAACACAATCCTTGGCATTATTTTATACCTTCTATCCCCAGATACTTCCTAAAAAGACTCAAACCCTTTATAGGAAAAGGTACTACGCCGGGGTGGTGTGGTGAGGAAGACAGATGATGTGTAACTCCAGAGCAGGATTCTGCCTTCCGGGGGTCGCTGCTGTAAAGACCCCAAGGGGAGAAGAGACGGCCACCACATCAGATCAAGAAGGGAACCTCCACTGGGGACTCGGTAGGTAAGAAGGGAGGATACCTTAAGCTCAAAGTCACTGGACACAACAGCAGTGAGAGTCGCTTCAAGGTAAAGATGACAATACACATCAAGAAACTCAAAGAATCACACCATCAACAGCAGAGGGTTCTGGTCAAGTCACTCAGGTTCCTCCTGGAAGGTGAGAGGATTTCTGCTAACTATTATAAAAGAACCGGGAATGGAGGAAGGAGACGTATTGGACAGTTATCAGGGACAAACAGTGAGCCATTCAACAGTTTAGACATTCTTTTAGGTTTTTTTATGTCCTATTTTGATAACAGTTCTTTTATAGGGTGGTGTTCAAGACTGAATTGAAGCAGGCCCTGTTCTCTGGGAGTCTCACTTTAAAACATCTGGTACTTTGCATCTCAGTACCCATTATTCATTTTCACTGGTTTTCCTCTGGTCGAGTCCTTGTGCCCCAACTCCAGCTGCCGTCATATAGCCTCTTCTTTTTATGAAGCTTATGTGGACGCTGTGGGAGAGGCCACCTTCTCCAGGACAGGGCATTTGCATGCTTGGCCACAATGAGACTGATGGATGAGAGTGTGCCCAGAGACTTCCCTGGGCCCCTGGCGTTCCAGCCAGTGCCTGCTCCACCACTGGAACTTCTGTGGGAAATGGAAGTTTTCAGAGTTCTAAATGGGGGAAGAAAAAGTGTTTCCTTAACTGGAAACTACCTTTAAATTAAAATGGTCTGGATCAAAAGAAGGAAAATCAGATTGGATGTGGGGAGGATAGGTCATGGATAATAATAATAATAAGCAGCTCCAAAGGTTTTTTACTGAGAAGACAAAGCATTTTTTGAATTTTAAAAGCTTGTCAGATCCCAGATAATAAAGGTCACACACAAGCATCTACAATAGAACACTAGCTTTTGATTTTTTTTTTTTTGTAATTTTTTGCACGGGTTTTAAATGGTAGATGTCTGTACCAGCTACATTAAAACAAGCAAAATATTTCTAGTCTGTTAAAAAAAAAAAAGCACCATGCAATAGGACTGTGAAATACAAATAAAAAGCTAAGGATCATATATAAGAGCGATGGCGATCAACATGCCAAAAACATAAATCAGGTTTATATTATAATCAGGATATCAGGTTTAGTTTAAACCTCTAAGCAACTAAAGCAAAAAGAAATTTTAATCCATGGTAAAGTTCTGAATTTGATGGCATCATCTACCATGGAAAGAAAATTATTTCTGCTTTGTTTTTCATGAAAATTTCCTCACTGTCCTGTGTTTCCCCAAGCACATACATAAAAACAAGCACTTTTAGAGACGTAAGGGGGTTTCTCCCTTATTTTTCAGTGTACAAATGGAAATATCAGCCCAGGCATATTGCCCAGAATCTAGCAGTCTATTGAGTTCAGTATGTTGAAACTTTCTGCTTTTGATTAAAACACACACCTGAAAAATTCATGAGTGTAATATGTTTCCCTCAAGTCACTTCTAAATACCTCACTCCACCATTACCAACGTGCACAAAGTTATTTAATTATGTCCTGAGGAGATGAGGCCAGCAGGGTGTAAGGTGATAGTCTTGAAGAATAAGGGTTCAAAGACAGCATCTCACCCGCAGCCATGTCCTAACATAGACCCTGAATCCCAAACTATCCCCACTTAGCAATCTGAGAATAGGCCTTCTCCAACTCTGTGCACTTCAAGAGCATGCCTTGGGAGGAGACAAAACCACTGCTGTCTCTTTCTTTCATGCACCATCAAGCTTCCATGAATGACATGCTTTTGGTCTTTCCTTAGCTGCTTTTAATAAGTATAAAACATCTAGGCTGCTGATATGTAATTATATAAACATATTTTTTCAATATATACACTTTCTCAAGTCTAAATAAATAGCATATATTCAGTCTGTAATTCACTTTTATCAGGAATCATTCTTCCACTAGCTTAAAAATAGTGTGGGCTTTGTGGTTCTCACTCAAAGACCTTCTTAAAGAAGAAAAATATATGTATTAAAGGTAGAGTAAGCTTTAGAGTCTTACATTGATTGTTCTCTGCCAAGAATCCCATTTTAAATGTTTTATTTTCCCCCCAAAGTTGTGTAAAGGAACAAAGTGGATATTATTCTTTAAATCTAAGTTTAAACAGCTTAATGAGTGGAGCCAATTGAAGTAAATCATAATTGCTAAACAGGATTAGGTTTACAACAGCCTTGTGAAAGTCTGCAGGAAAGCACAACACAAAAATAGACCTAGACAACAGAAATGCATTTGTATGTAGCTGCTGTCCCAAGACTCCTTTCTCTAAAATGCCAGTATTATGAATCAATGTGTGTAAAACAGTAACCTTCGTGGGCCTGTGTTCTAACTTGATCCATATTATTTATGTTCCACGCTCTATTATGTAACTGGCAAACATTTTCAAATAGTAAGACTCACATGCCATCAACAGTGATGTGCAATCAGGCTGAATTACTTTCTCCTGCATTAGTAAATTAGGGCAATCCCATCCAGTCGTACTCATTTGTACCCCTTTTGTACTATACAATATATCTTCGAACTAATGGATTTTATGCAGGTGATCAAAAGTTGTGGGGTTGCTTCTCAATTCAATTAGCTAAATTATTTCTTACCATTTCAAATCATAGCCTAAGTCTCCACAAGGCAGCAATTTAAAAAAAATTTAAAAGTGGGGCCATTTCTGCTCAGACATCAGACCTATAGTAAGAAAAGCCCAAACCCTGATCAGATCCAGAGAGGAAAAGGACAATAAGCAGGTGAATTGGAACTGTTGCCAGACTGCCTGTTCAATTTTGTAAGCCCCCTGCCCCAGCGATTTACTTGCACTCACTCTTGGGGATTTTATTAAGGCCCCGAGTTAGAGCAAACACTTTGGAGCAATGTTTCTCAACAAACCTTTGTCAGAACACTATTCCTGCCAGATGCTCAGGAGAAAGGTGTTCTGTGGACTAATAAGTTTGGGAAATGCTATATTTTACAAAGCTCATTAGCATATTAAAAGCTCCTAGAAGCCCTACATAAACTTTTAACTTAACTAAGTTAATTTAGCTAAATCCTCTCCTTCCCAAAACTAAGAGGCCACAGAAGCTCATTCTGCAATGACATCCCACAGAACCAATGTTCTCCCAGGATTCACTTTGAGAAACCCAGTTTTAGAGCACTAAGTTAGCTTTCTGCTTATGTTGTCAGTTTACTGAGTCAAGCTGGACAATACGTTGTAAATAATCCCCACTGTGCCTTTGTGGAGAGTGCGATAATATATAGAGTTTAGTGGGTGGTTTGAGTTTTATGTAAATTAGAATTTCTTTTGGTGCTTAAGCCACTTGATAATTTTGAATGTAAACGATGCATTCACTAGTACATTGTGCCCTGGTACACAGAGTGAAAGGTTTTTGGTGTGTGCCCAGTTGACCTGTTACTGTAACTTCTACAAATGCTTAATTTTTGCCCAACATTGAGCCTCATTTAACAGTTACCACTTGCCTAGTATTAAGGTAGCCAAAGTGAACTGTTCAGTACTCACTCTCACTCTGTTGAATCCAGTTCCACGCCCTCCACAGTAAAGACACATACTTGATTAATTACGCTAGCCTCATAGATCTGATTTTCCTCTCTATGGTCAAGTAACATCCTCAAAACACAACATCCCATCTAATCAAGCGTGCCTCAATGTCATAGACCCTCAGCTCCCCAAATTCAGAAAATGGCAAAGGATGTCTCCATCATCAATGTGATTCAGAGAAGACCTAGTATAATAAAGTCTTAGTTCCAAAATGCTAAGTTTTGCCAGAGCATATGGGATTATAAAAGCAAATGTGTATTATGCATAATATTATGTCACATTATCGGGCACATTTTTTAAAAAGGCAACACCCACAGGTCTGAGCAACTTCAATTTTATGCAAATTCTGCAAGGACTAAGACGTGCTTACTTGTCACTTTTTTGTCTTATCAGGACAGCGCCCCGGGGAGGAATCACGGCTCGCTTTGCTTTGCCATTATTAATGTCTACCTTTGCAAATACTCTTCCCACTAGCTAAAGGTTTTCTGGCTCTACACAAGAGTTCTCGGTTCACATTCTTCTTTTGTGACTGGCAGAGAGGAGCTTCTGTGAGTACAATGATGCAACTCAATCCTCCTTGGGAATTCAATATGCTGTACCATTGATGCCCAACCCCGCACGCTTTTTATAATCATAGCCATCATCTTTTTATTATGTCTTGGACTTGAGGAGGCCTGAAAGCAGATGTAACTCATGATGACCTGACTTCAATGGGAGAATGAACCAGGTGGCTAATTGTCTCTAAAACAAATACACTGATAATTAGCAGGAGAGCACAATGCAACAGAAGCCTAACCACCAACCTTTATTTAAGTTAAGCAAATGGGTGAGCAAATGATGCAGCTGCACCGCACTTTGACAAGTTAATAAGGAAGCCATACTTCATCTCGTCAGCCGCACTAGCCAAAGCATGCCCTCAGGACTTGGTATCAATGATGCTAAAACTGTGAACTTGGGAAATTGTCAATGCTCACAGTGAAAACTCCTTGTCTGAGTACTTCATGGAGCCAGAGTTTAAGGTGCTAGATTTTCTCACCTATGGAATGCTGGGGTCAGAGCAGAGACAATAAAAAGTTGGTGAGATCTCACCCCCACACACTAGAAGTGCTAATAACTGTTGCTCTCTGAGTGTCAATTTAGTGACAGCATCATTGCAAATGTCACTTTTCTTGGGTTTAGCATTACTCAGCTTGAATTGGCTAATGTATAGATCAGGGTTCAGCAAACTTTTTCTGGAAAAGGCTAAATAGTAAATATTTTAGGCCTTGTGAGCCTTGTGATCTTTGTCATGACTACATAACTCTCCCATTTTAGTGCGAAAGAAGCCACAGGCAAGACATGAATAAATGACTAGCTGTATTACAATAAAACTTTATTTATGGACACTGAAATTAAATTTCATGTAATTTTCACATTCAAGGAATATTATTTATCTTTCAATTTCTTTTCACCATTTACAAATGTAGGAACAATTCTTTGTTGACCACAGAAAAACAGGCTGGATTTGACCTGTGGGCTGTGGTTTGCTAATCCATGGACTAGATTAATTTATTGATCTTCAGTTAAGAATTCAGAGATAATGTGGGATTATTCTCTTTCTCGTTTCCTGCTGTTTCTTAGCTGTGTAAAGGAATTCCGTTGATGAGGGAGCTAGAATTGAGGCCATGGGAAAGGGATATTCAAATTACTTGATTCAATAAATACATATTGATAATCTGTTGTGCAAGTCAGATCCTGAAAGTCCTAAATGCTGAAGGTGGTTATAATTCAGAGTTCCAGGAGGAAATCAAACCTTGGGGTTTAGGCAAAAGGACTCTTCTCTGTATGATTTGTCAATAGGCATTGAAATACACATATTCTTTGGCCCTAATCCTTCATTTCTTGGAATTTATCCTAAAGAAATAATTAAAATCGCATACAACAATTGAAGAACAACATCAAAGATGTTTATTACAATATTATTTACAAGACCAAAAAAACGGAAATAAACAACAGGATTATCAAACCATGACATTGTTATTGTCAATGTTAAACAATAGGAACTTTTAAACAATTCATGGTAATATTCTTTAAAGTGGACTATTGTGTAGTCATTAAAAGTATGATGTATGAGACTGTATCATCATGGAAGGATGTTCCTGGGGGACAAGCAGGTAACAAAACAACAAAGACAAAGTGATCTCATTTTCATTTTTAGAACTGCAGAAAATGTCTAGGAGGATAACCAAGGTGCTGTTGTTCATCTCTGAAAGGTGGGGTTATGACTGGTTCTTAATTTCTTCTTCTGTTATATTTTCTCATTTTTAATTCATTCATTCATTCAACACCTATTTATTAAGCACCTATTGTGTTCCAAAACCTGTTTTTCTACAGTGGAAACATTATATTTTGTCATTTTTTAAAAAACTAAACATTTAAAAGAAGAAGACACAGTTCCCAAAAGTTAGTGTAAGAATGTACAGGCAGTTGGGGTGAGTTGCATGGGAGCCACATCATGGAAAAGACACTGAGAAAGATGAGGGCCACAGTGAATAGGGCAGAGGCAGCTGGGAGCTGGATCTCTGAGATATCTCAGGTTACACGGGAAGCTATTGTTAGCCATGCTGTGTACACCTCTGTCACTCTTTCTACCACTTTTCACAACCAACCCTCATAACCACCTCCTAGCCCTATGAAAGGGACAATGGATGAGTCACTAGAACATGGCAAAGATCTAACCTAATAACACAGTCCTATAAGGACCCCTTGTTCTGACAGAGAGAGTGAAAAATGAAAGAGACATTTGGGGAGTCTACTTATTCAATTTGGAGATTAAGAAAGAAGCAAAAAAATCATGGTGACTTAATACAATATCCTAATTATGGTAGAGTCTAGACTGCACTAGATCGTTTGGGCAAATTTTGACATCTTTTTTCAAGCAGGATGTATTTTACAGCACATACAGTAAAGTTTCAGAATGGTGTTGATGGAGAAGTAGAAAAGCAAACATTTCCATGTTTTTCCTGCAGACCTCTTTGATTTGCTAGTTTCACTGAGATATGTAATCTTTTCAGGCGCTGAGTTTAAATATTTATTCTTCTGACATTCAAGATGTCAGTCATTTTCTACTGCAATTGAGGTTATACCTGTGTGTGGTTCAGAAAACCACTGAGATAAGAAGACTTTACAGAGTTATCTGAAGATGTAGACATACAACCCCAAGGCCACTAGGTATCACATATTATTTCAGCTATGAGATTTTTATTATGAAAACTCGGGTACGATAGCAATTAATCTGAATACAAGGACGCATTGTTTTTGGTGAGTTCTTGTGTGAATTCAGACAGATGTGGCTTCAAACACACTGATGCCTTGTCAAAAGCCCTTTTACAAAGGGAGTAATGATGATCTTTCTATCGAGAGGAATTAGGGTCCAAAAGAACTTGGGAGCTTCTTAAGTAGAATTGATACTACACTTTCCACTTTATCATTCCCTCCCCCTCTACACACACACACAAACACACACACACACACACACACACACACAGAGTGCCTATTTCATTTCCCGCATCTCTCTTTTCCCATTGACATTGGATAACTCTTCCAGCCTCCTAAGATAATAGTTCTGGTGTGTAGCTGGCTGACAACCCAACATACAATCAAAACCATGCTGGCCGGATATGTGTAACTGCTTCTCAGCCATTGCTGATCCATCTGTCACTTTCCATACATTGCTCAGTGAGCAGAGACAGTCTACCAACCAAGCATGTGTGTACGCATTACACGCACACAGAGACACACACACTCACTTGCCCTGTATGGGATTATGTGGGTGTGTGTATTTATCTAGAACATAAGCCAATATTTTTCAACAACAGTTTTACCTCTATTTACATGTAAGTTTGTTGTTGTTTAATTTCAAAAGTAGCTATCCCTTCCCTCAAAAGGAAAAAACCTGAAATGTTGCTTTTATTACTGCCATTTTTCAAAAGACCTCATATGCACACCAGAGAGAACCAGGTTGGGGCACAAATATTTGCACCAGCTATTTTGCTTCTACAAACACTCAAAGGAGCAACAATAGTAGGAACAAAAGAGAAACCTAGAAAACAGTTGTTTTAGTCCTTAATATAACACTTAATTTTCCCATTAATGTATGAAAATTCTCCAGATGCTGGTTATGAGCTTACATTGCTACTTTTATTTTTATCAATAACAATCACAGTTTTTATTGGGCACTTCTTTTCCAGAGAGCTCTAAGAAGTTTATGCAAATCATTTTTTTTAATCTTCACACCATCTTTGAGGCATAGCCAAGGAGTAGATCATTTTATCCCAATTGAAATGATAAAAAGAAATTGGTAGACGTGTCAGCACAGGGGAGGATAACCAGCCCTGGAATTTACTCTTGCTCTCCTCCAACCAATATTTTCTTCAGCCATTGCCACTCTGGCTGACAGTGATCTTTTTGTAAAGTAAGTTAGGTTATGTCTTCCAGCTGCTTGCACTGTGGCCTGCAGCACCCTGCCTCATCTGTCTGCCCTGCAAGCATATCTCCCTCACTCACCATGCTCCAGTGGTACTAGCTGCCTAACGCTGGGTACCCAGAATCATTTCCAGGGACAAAAATGCATGTGAGAACCATTTATTAGAAAGAATTCCAGGGAAAAAAAGCAATAAAAGAAGGGGGAAGTAGGACCAGGAAGAAAAAGAAAGAAACCAAGCAGGGTGAGAGAGAAATCAAGCAAAGTCCCAGTGAGGACATCTTCAGCTCGGTTCCACAGGGGAGCTCTGAGAAGGTGACCCCCACCAGGGACAAGAGAGCTGACGAACTTATACTCCCACACCCAACAGTCATTGGTTAAGGGCTGCCCAGGGGGATATACATTCCTAGAACATCTAGCTCTCAGGACTGGCAGGCAGCCTGAAGGCAGCCCTCCAGCAAGGCAGTGCAGGTGCTGCTACTGGGAGGGAAAACACACCAGTGGCCAATGAATCTAAAGGGGTATGGGCAGAGCAGTGGCAGCGACTGCTGGAGGGGCTTCCGTTCCTAAAGCACTGCAGGGAGGAGTCATGATGCCCCATCAAGGTCTGTTCTCCTCTGAAATTCTCTCCCCCCAGGTCTTTTGTGTGGTTGCCTTCTTTTTCTTAAGGTGGTCTCTGCTTAATTCTCACCTCCTCACTCTCCTGTAAATGAAAATGAAACTGTTTAAAGGAAGCTCTCTCTCAACCCATCTCTCCAATGCCCCATTATATCCTTTTTGGCACTTGTCACAACCATTGTTTGCTGGCTTCATCTGTTTGCTAGTTTCCTGTCCACTGCCCCAGCAGGCTGTAAGCTCCCTGAGGGCAGGGGTTGTGCTTGTCTTGCTCTCCGCTGTATCATGAGCACCTGGCTCAGCTTCTGATACCCAGGAGGCACTCACTCAACCAGTGTTTCTTTAAGAAGTAAATAATTGAATCATACTTTTTTTTCACAAAACAAGTTCATGTACTCTGCTATAGATAGCAATAATTTTAAGATACCTAAAAATAAACTCAGAAGAATAGAAAATATTTCCATGATATTAAAAGCCTAAACTCCACAGTAATATATTTACAAGCAAAGGCCAAAATAATTCAAGTATAATCAAAACAAAAAAGTAAGGTAAGTATGAAAGTTTTTCCCTCTACATTGAGTGGAAAAGTCAACAAATGGTAGAAACGGGAAAACTAAAAAAAGGATTTCAGGGGGGGATGCTTCTATTTTAATAAACCAGATTGTTTCTAAATTGGGTATGGGAACTTCTTTCACACATAATGTTTATTTTTATATTACTCTCCCCCCTAAAAATAGGTGTTTACCATGTGAGCTGAGCTTACTCGAGTTTCCTATAGGAGATGGTTGCAAAAATGGCCCCAATTCTTTTCTTCCTGTGTCCAATGGGAGTTTGTAGTTCCCTCCTACCAAGAGGCATTACCTATTTCTTCACCTCTTGAATCTGGATTGCTTTTGCCAGTAGAATGAAGTCAAAGTAGCAGTGTTCCAGTTCAGATTCTAGGCCTCAAGAGAGCTTCTATGCTTCCACTCTCTGTCGGAACCCTGCCATTGCCATGTGAGCAAGTCCAGACTGGCCTGCTGGGAGGAGGGGAGAGCACAAGGAGCCAGGTTGGTTCATCCCACCCATGGCCGTCCTAGACCAGCCAGCCCCAGCCAACCCCCAGCTGACCACTGGGACATGAATGAGCTCAGTGAGATTAAGACTGGTCCAGTCCAGTCCAGATCAAGTGAATCTACCCAGCGGACACACAGACTTATAAAGAGTAATAAATGGTTGTTGTTTTCAGCCACTACATTTTGAGATGTTTATTACACTACAATAGCTAACTGAAACATTTCTCCCAATCATTATACTAGAGTACCAAGTTGGACCTGAGTCTTGCAACAGCTTTGGTGGATCTCTGTTTTCTGTATTTTATTGTTAATGCTTGCTGTGTGATTTTTAAGTCAGTTTAAGAAAAGAAGCCATCCCAGAATTATTTAGTGTAAGTGATTAACATTAAAAAAAAAAAACCTCAACAGGCAAACTCTGTCAGAACAATAGCTCTTTCAAACCTCCAATAGTCTACTGAGGCTTAAAAGTGAAGAGTCTACTTCAGCATAAAAGGCAACACACACGCCAAAATAAAATAAAATACAGAATACTGTCTAGTCCCACTCCCTATTATACCAATCAACTACATTCACTAAGACTTATGTACTTTCTTCTTAACTTTATAAATAATTAGCTATGATTTAATAGTGCGAATAAGATTAAGTGAATCACTGTTCAGTTTTTTAAGCTACAGTTGTACGTGGGATTTTGCTCTTGTTGTTGCTTTTACCAGATCATCTGCCGTTTCATTGTCCTGTGCAAAGATAAAAATCTAGGCACCTGCCAAACCAAAAGAAAAAAGAGAAATAGGAAAGAGGAGGGGGGAGGAGGGAAGCTTTGTTCAATGTAACTGCTCATTGGCCTGTATGAAAAAAAAAAATAACTAATAAACAACCTGCCACAAATTGAGGTGTATGTGAGGTATAGACCTTTAAAGCATATCTCAGTTGCCACAGTTACCATTTTGCAAAATGAAGCGATGGAATTATCAAATGAAAATTTGGCTGCATTTCTCATAGGGGTCCAATACATTTTTTTTATATTGATAGCCTTTTTCTCCAAATTTGGGTGTGATAGTTTCAGTTCTAATTGCGCATTGTTCTAGGGAATGGCTCATTTTCTGATGTATTTTTACCATGTCAAAAGCTGGAATTTTTAAATTATTCTTTCTTTTTGATTCTCTTTGTCTCCTTCCAAATGTAAATGCCTATACATGTATTGTCTATTGATTTATATTAATAATCAAATAAAGATTAGTTTTATTGGAAATTCAAAGTTTATCTTCTCACATAGAATCTATCATTTCACTTGCCAATTTTGGAGTTCTGGCATCCTGTGATTTGTTAAGTCACCCTGTAAACTTTAATTTATTCAATATAAACCTTCAAGAATTCTTAACTTCCATGGATGAAATAATAATAGACACTTGTCTGACCTTTTGTCCTTGATTTTTCATAGTTGACAGTTTTTGTAGCACTCCTTAGAATCTCTCTTCCTTTTCTTAATTCCTAATTTTACTCTGAATTTTTGAGACATGTGTGGGTGGGATTGATGCCTCTCCCTGTTATATCCAGGTGTGTATTTGCTTAAGCCAATCAGTGTATCCCATCTACTATGTATATACTGTTAGGCCTATCAATGTATCCTTTTCACTTAGCCACAGCAACTGGTTCAGTCATGGAAACATGACCCCAGGCAAGCCAATCAGGGACAAGAACATGACCTAAAGTGGACCAATAAGAGATGGGAATATGGCATAAGGCAGGCTAATTGGGGATGGAAACATGACCTAAGCAGACCAGTGAGTGATAGATCATGAGCCATTAAGGGCCAAGGAGACACCATTCCAGGATTTGCTGGAGTTTTGGGAAAGAGGATTTTCTCTTTACCCTTAGGTAAAAAGAAATTCATAGAGCTGGGGGCTGCCAAAGTCAATTTCAGAGCACAAGAGGAGCCTATTTTAGGATGGAAACAACCCTAAGGAAGATGTGCTAAGAAATGGACATAGAAGGGAAAAAACAAAAACTGGATCATAGACCCATTGTTTGAGCCCAGGATAAGACAATCTGAGCCATTTCCTCTGGATTGATCAATTAAAGGAGCCAATAAATGCTATTTTCTTCTTTCAATCAGTTTGAATTGGGTTTTACAATACAAAGAATTGTAATCAAAAAATAAAAATTTGAAACAGACCAATTTAAAAATAAAATGGCAAACCTTGGAAATTAATGAGTTTCTCATTAAGAGTACTCAAGCAGGTTAAAATAGAAGGCGGAAAAAAATCCAAGCATCAGAAAAGCAGTTTTCTTTCAAGATTATTGTCAATCCTTTTGGCACTGATGGGTGAATCACAATGCATTAAAGGCCAGGTTAATACTAAGCCCATCTCACCCAGATGGCTAACAAGTTCACAGACAAGGCAAGTATAGAGGATAAACTCAAGTCAGACACTCAGATTCCCTTGAAATAACTGATGTACTGATAATTACCTCAGAGTCCCTCTTTGTTTCTCTACAGGAGTCTTAGACTATGGGAGCCAACCAGGAGAATAAAAACCACTCTAGACATTCAACTGAGAAGCCAAGCAGGGACAAGATGGAAACCCAGAGTTTAGCAGCTTCCTGAAGCTAGAGAATTCCCCAGGTAGGAGTTTCAAAGGGAGGAGGTAGTGCTATTACAGCCCAGGGGTGAGGAGAGAAATCAGGGGTGAGGAGAACCACAAAGGGGTGAGGAGAAACCAGGGGTGAGGAGAACCACAAAGGGTCTGTCCAGTGGGAGGTGGTGGCATAGAGGATGCTCAGGCTCTGCTTGTGATGCTGCACAAGGCGTAGAGACAGGAGCAGGCAGAAATAGCCTGGATTTTCCCCTCCTCCCACACTCTACTCTTTTGCAAGGGCCTCCTGGTAGCCAAGACAGACAAATGTCCCTGACCAGGGATCCTAGGAAAAACAGCCTGCAATTATCAGCTCTTCTGTGACCCAGGGCAGAGCAGGAGAAGGGCAGGGAGTAAATCTGGGCCAGGGCCCAGCACAGAATCTCATCCACACTGGGTAGTGGGAGCACATCTACCTCAGTTAGCACTATCCCTCATTAGTGAGGGATAAAATCTTGAGATGTTATTTGTCTGCACCCACAGTCATATTGAACCCAACATTCAAGAACGTGTATTAAAGTCCCAATATATCTGTTAAACTTAATGTCATTTGTTCAATCAATTTTTGCTAATGGTTTGTGATAGAAGTGTTCCATGATTCTTCTTTAGCAGTTTTCCCCATCTCACTAAATGGCAACCCCATCCTACCAGTTGCATATACAAAAACCCTGACTTTTTCCTATATCTCTCACCTCAGATCACATCTGTAAGCAAAACCTAACAGCTCTACCTTCAAAACATATCCAGAAGCTGACTGCATCTCTACTTGTGCTGCTGCCACTCTGATGCCAGCCACCGTCATCTCTACATGAATCACAGCAACTGCCTTGTAACAGGTCTCCTTGCCTCTGCTCTTGTCCCTCCTCATGCTACTCCACAGAGTGCCCATGGAAATCCTTGGGAAATCTAGGTTTGTTCCTGTCCTGCCTCTGCTCAAACCTCCAATGGCTCCCATCTCCCTCTGTGTGTTGTAAGTCCAAGGAAATCTTTCAGGAACAAGAACACTTCAGGTCTAGCAAACACACCTTGGATAATTACCCTACTGCCATTAAATCCATGAGATTAGGCTACAGTTTGTGGCTTGAAAAAAAAAAAAAAAAAACATAACAGTTCTGACCATTTTTGCCTGCCTTGGTGCAAACTGCTATTCCATGTCCAAAGCAACGTTCCTGAGATAGCATAAATATTTGTTGAAAGGTGTAAATGTTGAGTGAGTGGGTAGATGGATGGATATATCAAAAAGATAAGATTAACAAAGCTGGATTAAGTGGTTTGAGGGGAACAATAGAATATTATTTGTTAGATTATTTAGATACGACTTTGGCTAGATTATTTAGATAGGACTTTGAGAAAGTAATTCATACAAACTACTCTCTAAGCTATTTATAAAGTAAACTATGTTATGTAACATATTTTTATAAATCTGCAACTTTGTGAGCTTGCATAAAAATAGTTGTAATGGATGAGAATTAACCCACATGATACAGATCTTTCCAAACCAGAATTATTGCCCAGAGCCAAACTCTACAACTTAACCAAACTACCTGGAACAAAGTTGATCATATTATAGAATACAAGAGGCAGACAAACATCTCTTCATGAATGAGTAAACTGAGGCCAAATGGTTTATTCAATCTATTTATTTAAGAAATAATTATTGCACATCCACCATAGGTCCGACACTAGGTAGAACAGGAATAATTCCAACATGAACAAAGCAGAAATAGATGCTGGGCTCACAGGATGCTGGGAGAAACCAATTTTGATCAAATAACTATAAGTGACATGCATACTACAAGCAGAGACAAAGAGTGCTGTGAGAAACGTAACCGCAGGAGCAATCGAAGTCTAAGTGTTTAAACTAGGATTTAAAGGAAAAGATAATGGTGCAAGAGGTTCTCAAACTTCAGGATGCCTCAGAATCACCTGGAGGGCTCCTTATAACACAGAGTGCTGGGCTTAACCTCAGAGTGTCTGGCTCAGTAGGTCTGGGCTGGGCCTGAGAATTTGCACATCTAATGAGTTCCCAGGTTGATACTGATGCTGCAGTTCCAGAAGCTGCACTTTGAGACCTACGGAGCTGGGTAAAGGTAGAGACCAGGGGCTGGGGAAAATGGTCTTCTAGGAAGAGGAATAGGATGTGGGAAGCCCCTTGTATAAAACTATAGAATTGAAATAATGCCTTGTAATCATTCAGGGTCCCATCAAGAAACAATGAGACACTTAATAGGATAATTTTGGAAAGATTAATGAAGTGACAATTAACAAAGGTTTAGTCAGGGACAGGGAAGTGAACCAAGCATAGGATGGCAAAATACCAAGGGCTAGCAACAACGTGGCCTTTACCAGCCCTTCCACCTGGCAGGGAGGGAGCCAGGTTTGGTCTTCTCCCCTGGCCTCCCACTTTACAACTTCATTTCAGAGCCAGTCAAAAGCCAGGGGTCAAGGTAGTTCAACTGATGCCTTCCAGAGAGTCAGGCTCCTGGGACCCAGAGCGGGAGGGAGAGGCATGCACAGTGGATGTGGAAGGGCAAACAGAGCGCCAATGCCCACCATGGGCTAGAAGAGGCAGGATGGCAGGACACTGTGGAAGACTTGGTAACCAGTTTCCTATTGCTGTGTGACAGATCACCACAAACTTAGCTGCTTAGAATAACATGCATTAATATCTACCAGTTCTGTGGGTCTGGATTCCAGACTTGCTTAGTTGGGCTCTCTGCTTCACGGTCTCACCAGACTGCAATTAAGGTGTTGGCCTGGCTGCATTCTATCTGGAGGTTTGACTTGAGAAAGCCATTTCCAAGCACATTCAGGTTGTGATTATAGGACTGAGGCCCTCACCTCCCAAAAGCTGCCTGCATCTCCTTGACATGTGGGCCTGTCCGTAGACAGTTCACACCACGGCTGCTTGTTTCTTCGGGGCCAGCAGGAGAGCAAGAGTGACTCTAGAGAGGTGGTCTTAATCAGTGTAACACAAACACTGGAGTGACAGCCCATATCATTGCCATATTCTATTGGTTAGAAGCAAATCACAGGTCCCACATACATGTAGGGGAGGAGATTAGGCAAGGACACAGATAACAGAAGGATCATTGGAGGTTATCTTCGAGTTTGTCCGTAATACAAATAACATTGCAGACCATATTAAGGATTTAAGACTTTATCGTAAAGTCAATAATGAGAAGCCATTCAAAGAAGGGATTAAATTGAGGAGCTGCAGAATTAGGTCTACACTTTAAGCCTCACTCTAGTTCTCATATAAAGGATCAACAGAAAATGCAGGAGGTCTACTTAAGGTCACAGAGTTATTGGTAGCTGATCCAGAGCAACAGCTCTTTGAGAAATACCATGCTCCAGTAGTATCACAAGGTTCCTTTCTATTCCATAGTGCCATATTTCTCTGCACATACAAGATGATTAACTGTCAAATTTAATAGCATCGTATCAACGTGAAGGATAGAGAAGTAACAGAGAGACTATTTTGGTTACCAAATATTTGGACTTGGTCTTATATAAAATCTAAAACAAATTCTAAGTTTAGTTTTTCCCCTTTTACAACGTTTATGTGTGTGGAATCGTTCTTTGGAAATAAAAGTTATTTCGTCTACACATCATCTCGGGTGGCACTCATGCAGATAGAGGAACTCTGAGTTTACTTTCTTTTCATCTCAGCTAGTGATCTACCTGGGGCTGCCAGACCCTGAAGCAGGACCCAAGCCATCTCACATGCTGCAGGTAGGAACATAATTAGGACCAAGCTTTCTGGAGAGAAACTGCAAAATATGAGCTGTCCAGAAAGCATCCAGCCATTGTTAATATAAAGAGAACATATCACATGCCTGGATACTTTCTGGATAGCCCTTTTATGTATCTAAAGCCTTGTAATGATGTGCTGGCTCACAAGAACCAATTGTTTAATTTTCAGAATTTTTTAAAGCCAGGTATTAAACCACTGGTAGCTTCATTTCAGCTATGGTGAGAGTATTTACACTACAGAAATTGGCAAAAGCTACAAATCAGGACATTTTTTTTTTCCTGCAGGACTATTATTAAACATTTGCCAGTATACTTTTTAAAGCTTTGAAGTATTCAAACCCTCAATCTCAGCAACTCCACTCAAAGAAATATTCAGAGATGCATACAAATATTTATTTACATGTAAGAAAGATTTTTTGTATAAAAGAAAGTTGGAAATAACCCAAATATCCAAGAAGAAACATATTAAATGAAAAGCTATTCTGTCACTAAAGTCATATTTTAAAATCTATTTGGTGAAATGAAAAATTATTCAGCATATAATAAGGGGGAATCAAAATATAAAACTACAAATGTGTAGAAGAGAAGTTTCTTGTGGGGAAATTGTATATATATAGAGAAAGATAGAGCAAGAGAATTTAAATTAAAAAAGAATTAACCTGAATGGTATCAGTGATATCTTTGGTGAGATAAAAATTCACTTTTATTTTCTTTTTTTTATCTTTATGTATTTTCTAAATATTCTGTGATGAACATGCATCGCATTTGTAATCAGGCAAAAAGATACTATCAAGAAAAAAATAAGTACGGTCAGAAGAAACTGGAAAACACAGGCCTAAAATCAGCCGTTTTATGTTTATTGTAACATTTGCTGTGCCAAATTAACACCTAACACTCAGGAATAGACTACACACTTTCTGTCGCCCAGGTATAATAGGATAGTGACTCTGGATTGTGTTGGTTCTGTGCATTTTAGTTCTCTGAGCTCTTGAGAACGTGACCAGTTTTCAGAACATTGCCTAGAATTGTACTTCTGGCCTGAAACCCATAAAACCAGTGAATTAAGCACCAATTTACTACTTACAAGCTTAATTTCAATTTAACATCCCTTTCTAGGCCTCTCTTTGGGAGGAACTTCATGTTTCCATGTAGACTGACTTTAACTGGAATGACACCTCCTACTCGCCTCCACAGCCAGCCTGACTTACCTAATCAGAGATTAGGGAGAGGCTCTTTTGCAGCCAGCCTGTCCAGAGGACATGCATTCTAGTCTGCTCTCTACCATGGAAGATTGGCCCCCACTCCTGCATGGGGGGATGCCTACAGTTGACCAGCAGTGTAGTGACTGAAGGTAAGTGATGATTTCACTGGCAAATAGGTGAACCCACTTGACCACAGATCGAACCCACATTCTCCAATCAACTTTATTAGTAATCTAGGCAATATGATTTCCTCCTTTCTAACAACTATCTACTAATTAATTCCAAATTTGGAAGAAGATAGAGGTGTTGATTATTAGCCTTCTTTAAACTCCAACACTATCCATCAGTGTCTTTGTAGAGTAGAAAGTGCTGAAGACAAGGATCAAATCTTATATTTCCATTTTTGTATCCATAGCACTTAATGTGGACATTTATGGATATAGAAGTGCTTCACAGAAGATTAGCGGTAGTCCCGTAATATTCTGAAAATAAGTAGATAGATACATAGATAGATAGATAGATAGATAGATTAGGGGTAGGGGGAGGAGAAAGCTGGTCAAAGAAAAAGATGCAGAATGGAATCTCTTTACCTTTTACCTCTTCTTATTTCCTATTGAATTCGGTAAGAGTGGAACCCTTCTCTCAGGCAGATTTTGGCCCATTATGCCCGTCTTTGGTTTAATGGATGGTGCAGCATTTGTGGCTTAAATAATTTATAGTTATCAATGGGAACTAACGCAAGGTGAAATGGGATCACATCTGAGAAAAATCCTTAGTAATGACAGACAGGGGAGAAGTATGGCCATCAGTTCATAATTACATTCTGTCTTCTCTTGGCTGTCTCCTGCTTTCTCCTTCTCTCTCTTCTTTAACACATATTTTAAATACAGTGAAAATTTTAACTGGAAGAGATCTTAGTACTCAATGTAACTTTCTGTTGCTGTGGCTGGAGCCCCCTGACTAACTCACTCCTGAAAGTCATAATACCATTTCTTCCTTCTCATCAATTGGTACCAATTAGACACCTTCTAGGTAGAGAAATAATTTGCTTAACTGCATAAGAAAATGGCCACTTCAAGCCCTTTAAGAATTTTGGTTCTCAATTACCCAGCTTTACTTCTCCTGTGAAGTGATAATTAGAGTCTAGATGATAACTGGATTACCAAGGACATCTCTCCCGACAGCCATTTAACACCTAATCAAGTGTTAAGGTCGTAAATTATGCATTTCTCAACAGCATTCAGACCCATTTGAAAACAATTTGAAACAGTTCAAGAGTTTCTAGATGGTCTTCAGTTTTATAGGGTTGTGAAGGGTCCTGCTTAAAGGAATTACCCGCTTAGAAGAATTACCTGGTTAAAGGAATTACCCACTTAAAGGACTCAAAGTATGAGGCTCTCTCAGTTCTTTAATCTGCTACAGATCATCATTTTTTAAACTGACAATTGAGCACCCTCCCACCAGGTAAGAGAAATTGGAGTATTTCCCACAGTGTCAATGTGCCTCCCCAGGGAGCTCAGATAAAAAGATTCTAGAGAGAACATGAAAGGGGGGAAAATGATAAAAAGAAAAAGCCTTACAACTTTGTCGTTCTTATGACTTCAAAACCAGATCCCGAAATTACAAGTTCAAAACTGAAAACTACAGACTGTGTTTCTCATTTCTGGTCCAGTGGGAAAAAAGTATTCTGAGCGACAGTAGAGGAGGTGTGGGCAAAGTCTGAAGGAGATGGTGCCATGTCTTGCTCTGCTCACCTTTAAAGAGGAGCAAGTTTCCTTTAAGCGGTGGCTTCCCTGCTGGCACAGGGCCTCTTAGGGCAGTTCCGCCTCCACCCCCACCACCATCAACCCCATGTCTGCAACTCCACCAGTGACTTGAGCAAAAGTCCATGTCCCAAAAAGCAGCAATCATCATAGTCATAATATTTTGCAGTAAAATTTTCCCAAAAAATAGGTCTATCAGTCCCTCTGCCTTCCCTTCCACTCCTCATGGACAGGAATGTGGATATATCTAAAGGCACAGCGCATAATACATATTTTTGATAGCACTTTTCTTACTCCCTTTAATAACAACAACTTCGCTTCTTTCTGAGCCTAAGAATCTGTTCTCATGCTCAATCTCTTCCTCTTGGAAGGAAAAACGGTATAATTGGAAGCAAAGATTGCACCATGTAATTGTACCAAGATAAGGATCCATCTTCAGTCCAGCCCAACTCAATTAGAATATTTTTACTGCTTAATTTAATCTGAAGAGCCTTGCAAAAAAAAAAATCTGTCTTCTTGGAGGAGCAGGCAAAATCTGACACACGGTTTCTTCCATCTTTCTCCCTTACTTGCATCTCAGTAATATTCCACATATTAAAAAGATAAGAACCAGAAATGCAAAATGAAGACAGCCTTTTTCTATCCCTTCTGCTACATTTGAAGACTTCATTCATTGGAACACCTGAGTTATTTGTGTGGCCAATACATTGACTCCTTCCAAAATAAATATCCTTTATTTCAGTATACTATTTAGGAAAAAAAGAGAGAGAGAGGACAAAATTGGTCTAAGATACAGGAAAGAAAATTTTACCTGGGCCAATGTAAAAAGCCTCTTGCCTGATCTTGCTTAGCTTTCTAAATCAAAATATCCTGTCATGATCACACACCAGATTAAGAACCTGTGATGGCTGTCCATGAGCTGAATGAAATACAAGCATCAAAGACCTTCACAAATGGGCTCCTACCCACCTTTTCACCCTTACACTCTGTCATTTCCTTCACATAAACACGATGCTTTCATCATCACTTACATTCTGCTAATGGGTGGGCACATTCTTGTCCCTTTGTCTTTGCTCTCACTATTTCCTCTGCCTCTAATCTCCTTTCCCCCATCCTTGCAAAAGCCTATCCCTCCCTGGAGAACTAACTCATGTATAGTAGTAACATTCATCAGATGTCTGGGCAGGTGGGAGTGGGGAGGAGGGGATGGGTATATTCACACCTAATGAGTGCAGTGTGCACCGTCTGGAGGATGGACACGCTTGAAGCTCTGACTCAGGCAGGGCAAAGGCAATATATGTAACCTAAACATTTGTACCTCTGCAATATGTTGAAATAAAAAAAATTATAATACAAATTAAAAAAAAAAAGAACTCAAATGCTACCTCCTCTATAGACCTTCCCTCTGCAGCTGATATAATGTCCAGCACCTGGGTTCACCCGTCACTTTTCAATTCCTCTAATCAATTTTTATCATAGTTTTTTATGTGTTTCCCTTGGAGGACTGTAAGTCCTCTGAGAGCCATCACTATGTCCTCTAATGTGTGTATACCAGTATCTCTAGTACCTTGCTTAGAATAAATGTGTATCTTCTAGGAAAATATTCTAGAAAGAAATCAGATTTTCTCCCTTTTATTAAATGAGACTTTAAAAGATGTTTTTTAAAAAATGTACAGATGCATTTTTATTTTGTCCAACCCCAAATTTTGAACACTGGATCTCATGGAAAGCTGCTGTGCTAAAATTCAGAGAAATTCAAGACTTGGTCTTATAATCAATTTTCTTCTTCTTTTAATCTTTTATACAGGGTTGTGTGTATTTAGATATGTTTTCACTTGCAGTCGTGTTTGACCGGGTCTCTTGCTCTATTTGCATATTCTCAGTGTGTGTCACATAAACAAAAGGTCCTCCTCTCACTGGACTATAGACAGAAATAAATCACTTGCCAGGCAGACTCAGGTGATAATCTGCTGAATTTTGAAAGCATTTCTTTTATTGGAATGCCAAAAAGTACATGATAAATCATGATCATTAAACTAGGGTAGTTAAGGTATAAAATCATTTGGCTCAAACAAAAGCACCGTCCCAGACGATGTACAAATTAGGTATATACAGAACTGAGTCAACAAATACATCACTCAGATGAGTGACGTTTCTGTGGAGTCCTCCCTCTTGGACAGACAGGGAGAACAAGCGGGGCAGAAGCTCCTTCTCACGGTGTCGAGAACCCAGCCCCGGCCCTGCCTGCAAGTGAGCTCTCAGTGACCTCCCAGGCCCTGTGACCTTGGGGGCCAGTGCTGGACCGGTGACCTAGTTCACAGACGTCCCAAACCGAGCTGATGACCTGTCCCCCGCCCCCCACCGCACCCCCCGACGTCCGCTCCGCTGTCTCCATCTCCCAGGTTCGCAGGTTCGGAGGCATCTCCAGGGTCTCCTCCTTTATCTTTATCTTTACATCCTAAAAGCTATCATGTGGGGTAATAATATAAAAATATCATGAAACATCAGTAACTAGTGAGGGAAGGTTCGTGAATGCTGAGAGACAGGAACGCGACAAGGAAGTGGCGACCGTCCCCTGCGAGGAGAAAGAAAAGAGAAAACCGGGCGCTGCGTGAGGGCAAAGCACAAGGTCTAGCCAACCATGGCCGGTTACAAGAGGCTCGTCACCGTGCAGCAGCATCGTATTTCCCCAGGACTGGAACCCCAGTGGCCACCTGGACACCTCTCACCCTGTCCTGGAGGTTGGCTCTTCCTTGCCTGCCTAGAAGGAACGCCTGGGGTGGGGGCTTGTGGCAGGGGAGGACAGCGGCCTGCAGAAAGGAAGAAGGGACAATGCGCTCCTTCGTGGTGCCTGCCCCGTGGATGAAGTGTGATATTTGAGGTGGTAGGTGGACACCATTAAATAAGATCAAATCTCTGAGTGAGAAAGTTATTCCCATAGGCTCAATTATCTTTAGAGCCGCATGATGAGTCAAAGCTAAGTGCCAGGTTAGTGCTACCAGGTCTTTAACACCTCTCCACACTTGCAAGTGTCCCTTCTTAACAAAGAGAGAGCAGACCTCAGACTCAGAGCCCTGGCCAGCTACAGGACGCAACTAGGTTTTTAATATCATTGTTTTATGTCTGACATATTTAATTTTACAGTTATTTTCTATTCGCAGCAAGTGATACTGACTTTCTATTCATTATATTCATATGACTTTCTTTTTAGAATACATTATTTAACATGAAAACAATGATTCAGTACAAAGTAAAATAATCGTGCAGGCTTATACAATTATGGTGAAAATCAGAAAGGATGACTGAAGTTTGGGAAACATCAGTATAATACGTCAGAATATGGGCTGATAAGACTAGAAGGCCTGGAGTAAAAGTCCCATCTCTGCTCTTTTGCCAGTCCTGGGATCCAGAGCAAATGACAAAAACCTCTCTGAGCCTCAGTTCTCCCACCTATGAAATGGGAGTAAAGATAGCACTGCCACACAAGGTTGTGGCTGGCCAGGGTGAGCCAAGTAGATAGAGGATGAGGATGAGTACATGCGCACTGGTGCTCATACGGTAAGACAATTAACTTACTTGTCGATGACAATATTTGTACTCTATACCATTTGGTTGTATCTGCCTCCTCCAGGAGACAATAAGCTCCTTGATGGCAGTAGCCATGCCTTACTCATCGTTGCATGTCCTCTGTCCCTTAGAACACTGCGTCTCTATAGTGCAGGTTTTATGAATATTTTAAAATTGAGTTGAATTAACTGGTTGAATGGGGTGATCTATTTGTCTTGACAATCCAACAAGAATCCTTGAGGTCAAAAACCGTCTACTGCACCACATCCAACTATTAGTGCAGTAGTTTCTCAGTAAAAGCACACTGATTGGTAATATCTGCATCTCTTACCTGGATGACTGTGACCACCTTCTAACTAGTCTCCCTGCCTCCACTAGTGCCCCTCCTCCAACCCATTCTCCACCTGGCCATCAAAATGAGCTTTCTGAAACACAAGACCAACAGTGTTACTGTCCCCCCAAAGCCCCACCTGGGATAGAGCAAAACTCCTTAGCACAGGATACAAGGTCCTTCATTATCTGTCTCTTCCTTACAGCTTTCTTTTTACCCCTCAGCACACCCCTCTCCTGCAGCCATACTGAACCATTGCCAGGTGCCCTCAAGAGCTGCATGGTCTCTCAACTCAGGATCACGGCACCTGCCATTCCTTTTGCTGGAATACTCTTTGCTGTCCCATCTCTCTACCTGGCTAAGGTGCACTCATCCCTCCAGATGCCACCTCCTACAGAAGGCCTTTCTGTCCTCGTCTGCGCCGGGCTGGACATCTTTCACAGGACCATGTGGGCCATGTGGGAAATAGGCTTCCCTTACAACTTTCAATTCAGACATCATAGTTGAATCTACTATTTGTAGTCTCTGCCTGCAACATCTCGGGAATCTAGCGGGTTTCTGGTCACTAGCAGCCACTTGTGAGTACTCAGTTTCTGCTGCTCTGGAAGTTGACTCTATATCTCCTTGAGGTGATTCTCTCAAAGAAAAATTTACACAGCTTGTATAATGTCTGATGTCCAACTTACCTCCAATTTTGATTTAAAAAAAAAAATCTCTATAGCTGTTTTCACATGAAAACTGCTTTCATGGGAGGGAAAAAAAGGTAGAAACATAACTGTATGCATAGATTTTGTTCCCATAGTCTGCAAAGCTCCTGACACAATGTAGGTGGGCAGTAGATTTGTGGAGAGAGGGAAGGAAGGAAGATAGGAAGGAAGGGAAGGAGGGAAAGAGAAAGAATGGATAGTACGGTGGTAGAGTGAAAAAAAGGGAAAGCTAGAAGAGACAAAATTTTGTCTAAGTTGCCTTTATCTTCAGTAGTCCTGATGGATTTCACCCTTGCCAGCATTTGCTTCTATGAAGCCACATTTGCTGTCCTCATGGCCACACTCACGGCCACACCTGGGCAGCTCCATCTAGCCACACTCCGTGCAGTGTCTACACATACATGAGCCTGAATATCTCCCCACCTTCCCCCTGGCTTTATAATCTTCCCAGGGGGCATGCACAGTGGGCCAGCTGTCTCATCCACCTCTGTGTGTGCATAATAAGGCTAAACATCTTCAAAATCTGAGATAATTGAAGGTTTGCCTTAGGAGAGAAACCCAAACAGACAGGCCATAGGCCAGCAACATTTGAAAATGTTCAAAGTATTTGTCAATATTTCAAATTTCAGAGATTTTCCACAATAATTTGGATTTCCAGTTTCTATCCAAAATTGGAAGATCTGGCAACATGGGGACAGCTATAGTTGGATCTCAAGTAGAGCTACTTTCTTCAACAAGGGCATGGTTCTCCCTCTAGTGTGCCGTAGTCCCCACTCCTCCTTGTCATGCCCCAATATTGAAGCCAGGCATAGTTGCCATTTGTCATCTTTCTCTCATGTTACTTGAACTATGTTTGCTTTACACTTAACCAGTGTCATTCATTAACGTTTCCTGCCAGACCCCACGGACCCTCAAGTGTGTGCTCTGTAGACCAGACATTCTCACCACACATGCAGAGCAGATGGCCACCCAGACAAGGCTCATCTCTTTACCTTAAAACTGGAGCCTGTGATCTATCATTTGCTGCTGATAATTCATGCCCAAAAGGAACTAGAGGAGAAGACTTCTCCTTTAACTAGCCCTGTGTCTGCAACTATGGCTTTCTATTTGTCCTTTTTCCTGGCTGCAGGCATCTGTGCTTCCTATCATTGTTGTTACCTGATCTCATTACCTCTCAGGCTCTTTACCTCCCAACATAGCATTTGCCCACAAGGTAAACCTTTTGCCCGCCCGGAAGATAATAATACTTATCAGTTCCTCTCACAGAGTTCCTGGACCTTTTGGGATTGAACCACATTTTGCACACATAAAGCCCTCCATTATCACCGCTATTGTTGTCATTATTATTATTTGGGATTAGGCAGCCCTCTCAGAAGTCTTGCCAGCCATAGGCAGGTGCCACCTCAGAGCCTCACCTGGCCCGGCGCGGTGACTCAGGCCGGACGCACCTGGCTGTAGGACTCTGGTTCAGCCTGCTGAGTCTTGGGCTTTTGCCAGAGCAGAAACATGCTCTAAACCTTCACTCCTCCCTTTACACAGGGAACGAGGCTGGGGTTCCAGGGAGTGCTGGGGGTGAGCAGGAGGCCTTTCCCAGAGAACCCAGTATCAAGACCACCCTACTAGATTGCCATTGCTGCAGCCATCCTCAAACCAAGCCTTAAAGGGCCAGATGTTTCTCTCTTTCTCTCTCTCTCTCCCTCCCTCCCTCTCTCTCTCTCTCTCTCTCTCGATGTACAGTATAGTTTGTGGTCAGAAGCCAGGTTCCCAATTGTCACTCTATAGCTATGAGTTTCGAATGCTTATGACTCTTCTAATCCTCATTTGTAAAGTGTGAATAAGTCCCCAACTTCATGATAACATTCTCAGATTTATATGTAAATAAATTTGAAATTATATATGTAAATATATAGATAAATATCTATTTATTAGTATCTGGTATATAGTATACTCTCCATTAACAAGACAGGGCCCCATCTCTATTCAGGCTTACAGCACAACCTAGAAGTTAACTATTTTAGCAGCAGACCCAGAATAAACAGACAAGAAGCCCCCAGCAAGCAGGGGTAAGTTCAAACATCTCACCAAGAGAATAATTTCCACTAAACAGCAGGCTTCCCCCACCTGAATTCCTGTTTTATCATTCTCCACCTCTCACTGGCCCCTAACCAAATGTCTTCCACAGAACATGAGCCTCTTCTTCTTTCTGATACTCAGCTTATCTCTCTGCAATACCCATAAGACAAGTTTGCTCAGGAAAAGGGGTGGGCTAGGGGCCACCAACACTGCTTTCTAATCCCTTTATTTTGTCCTTTTCTTCCCTAAAATAAAAAATAAAAATAAAAATAAAAAAACAGAAGCTAAACTCAAAGCAGCTTAAAACCAGGAGAACATATTAAACCAGGGATTCCAAGGAAGAGCTGGAAGAGAAGAGCAGGGACGGAAACAAGTCCCAGGAAAAAACTGGAGCCATGGAATGAAATGCAGCCGGGGCTCTCCACATCTTGTTTCTCCTTCTCTCTGCACATCTGCTTCATTCTTTCTCACTGCAGAGCATGACCAGAGCACTGCATAGCTTTGCAGTCATTAGAGAGACTGGCTTATACCCTTTCTGATACCAAATTTTAATATCCCAGGGAAGAGATGTGAGTTGCCAGCTTTGGTCAGGAGCCCACTGCTGGACCTACCGACTATGGCCAATGAGGGTAGAATACCATGATCGGTGCAGTTTGCTCAGGGGCCCATTTCCAGACCAGCCAATGCTGGTCAGAATGATGAGTTCATGTTAGAACATCAGAGCTCCTGTTGTAGGAGGGAAAGGGAAACAATTATCAGGAGAAGCGAGGCTGCCTATTACAGAATACAAAATGGAACCAAACTATCTTTTTGTGAACCTAAGTTGTCAAAACATGAGCTTTGCAAGAATAGGAGGTTGGCTAATGCACCTCTGCATTCTGGCCATGGCAAACACTCAGGAAATGTTTGTAGAGCCAAACTGAAATATATTCTGTATATTCTGTATATTCTGACCAATTCTGAAGCTGCATGTCCATCCCAGGTCCTGTATCCAGATAAGAACCCAAAGCAGCTGCAAAGATGAAGATTCTGCTTTGCCTGAGGAAAATCTTTCCAACAAATAGAACTTCCTGCAAATGTAAACAGAGGCATCAGAAGGTTAGTGTCCCTTTTAATAGAAGCCTTCACAACCAAGTGAATGATCATTTGTCAGGGATATTGAGGAGGGTATTTATGCATTCATCTAGATGCCTTTCCAAACATTTGATCTTATGATTCCACAAACTCAATGAAGGAAGGCAAATTCGCCATGCCCAGACCAGGCATCCCAGGACAGCAAGGAAAGGAGAAATAACCACAGCAATAAAGCCAAAGTTCCTATGGCCATATCCAAATGCATGCTTTGATGTGATCACAGCCTTTTCTCTTCCTAGTGATGATGGTCATAGAAGATGACTTAAAGCACTTCCCCACCTCCACACCAATACCTGCCTGTTTACACACCCAAACCCGCCCAATTTGGCATCTCCTTTCTTGTTTTGTCCCAGATATAAGACTTCATTGAATTACACCTAGTGTACAATGAATAAATTAAAACTGTAAGCTATGTGGGCATTCTTTCTAATCTGTTTTTCACTTGAGAGCTCTCTGATAAATTAGCACCTTTGATTTTTATTAGCATTTTCACTCTTATTTTCTCATAAGAAGTTCTACACACTTGACGGATTTCCTTTAAAAATCTCCCATAAAAGGGTTTTCCTTAATTACCAGCCACCGTAAAGTGATGAAGGGAAATGTGATGAATATGACCAGAATCACCCCCATGGTGAGAACCCACCTGGGAAGGCTTGGGCAGGGACAGGAAGGAAGGGTTCCTTGGATGTCTTTTACCAGAGGCGAGGCCACTAGTTCTCAGAGAAGGGCTGTGGTAGTATGCTGGAGCTAGGTCATACTCACTTATGAAAGCCAACGGCTAAATTTTCAGGAATTCTGTGAGCCCAATGTTAAACCACTGGTAGCTTGAACTCAGACTCGGTTGGGGTATTTACACCTCAGAAATTGGCAAGTGCTATGAATCGGGCTCCCCAACCCCTCACCCTGTCTTTGCCCATGGTTTACCAGCACACCACTGGTTAGCTGCAACTAATCAACTCTAGTCACTGTCTCTTTGCCAAGTGACAGGACTGATCCTGGCAGCAATACTTAGCTAAAGCAGTCAGCTCTTCTCAGAGTTCTACCAGGGAACCAAGAATCTTGTTCTTCTGGCAATATTAATGCAAGCATACCTCACTTAATTGTACTTTGCTTTATTGTACTTGCAGATTTGCATTTTTTTACAAATTGAAGGTTTACGGCAACCCTGTCTTGAGCAAGTTTATTGGTGCCATTTTTTCCAGTAGCATAGACTCACTTCACCTCTCTGTGTCACACTTTAATAATTCCCACAATATTTCAAAATTTTCATATTATTATGTCTGTTATTGTAGTCTGTGATCAGTGGCCTTTAATGTTACTGTTGTAATTGTTTGGGAGCACCACAAACCATGCCCACATAAGACAGTGAACTTATCAATAAATGTTCTGTGCGTTCTGACTGCTCTACTGGCCACCTCTTCTCTCATCTCTCTCCCTCTCCTCAGACCTCCCTATTCCCTGAGACACAGCAATATTGAAATTAGGCCAATTAATAACCCTACAATGGCCTCTAAATGTTCAAGTGAAAGAAAGAGTCACATGTTTTTCATTTAAAATCAAAAGCTACAAATTATTAAGCTTAGTGAGGAAGGCACATCAAAAGCCAAGACAGGTCTAAAGCTAGGCTTCTTGTGCCAAAGAGTTGGCCAAGTTGTGAATGTAAAGTAAAAGTTCTTGAAGGAAATTGAGAGTGCTATTCAAGTGAACATATCAATGATAAGTATGCAAAATAGGCTTATTACTGATCTGGAGAAAGTTTTAATGATCTGGATAGAGGATCAAACCAGCCATCATAGTCTGTTAAACCAAAACTTAATCCAGAGTAAAACCGTAACTCCTTTCAATTCTATGGAGGCTGAGAGAGGTGAGGAAGCTGCAGAAGAAAAGTTGGAAGCTAGCAGAGGTCACTTCATGAGGTTTAAGGAAAGAAGCCATCTTCATAATATAAAAGTACAAGGTGAAGCAGCAAGTGCTAATATAGAAGCTGTAGTGAGTTATCCAGAAAATCTAGCTAAGATAATTGATGAAGCGGCTACACTAAACAACAGATATTCAATACAGATGGTATAGCCTTCCATTAGAAGAAGATTCCATCTAAGATTTTCATAACTCAAAAAAAGAAATCAATGTTGGGCTTCAATGCTTGATAGGACAGGCTGACTCTCTTGTTAGGGGATAAGGTAGCTAGTGACTTTAAGCTAAAGCCAATGCTTGTTTATCATTCTGAAAATCCGAGGCCCCTTAAGAATTTTTCTAAATCTACTCTGCCTGTGCTCTATAAATAGAAGAACAAAGCCTAGATGGCAGCACATCTGTTTACCGTATGGTTTACTGAATATTTTAAGCCTACTATTGAGATCTACTGCTCAGTAAAAAGATTTCTTTCAAACTATTATTGCTCATTGACAATGCACCTGGTCACTCAAGAGCTCTGATGGAGATGCTCAAGAAGAGGAATTTTTTTTTTTTTTTTTTTTTTTTGAGACAGAGTCTCACTCTGTTTCCCAGGATAGAGTGCCGTGGCGTCAGCCTAGCTCACAGCAACTCCAAACTCCTGGGCTCAAGCAATCCTTCTGCCTCAGCCTCCCAAGTAGCTGGGACTACAGGCATGCGCCACCATGCCCAGCTAATTTTTTTCTATATATTTTTAGGTGTCCAGCTAATTTCTTTCTATTTTTAGTAGAAACAGGGTCTCACTCTTTCTCAGGCTGGTTTCGAACTCCTGAGCTCAAATGATCCTCCCGCCTTGGCCTCCCAGAGTGCTAGGATTAGAGGCGTAAGCCCCTGTGCCTGGCCAAAGATGAATGTTGTTTTCATGCCTGCTAACACAACATCCATTCTGCAGCTCATGAATCAAGGAGTAACTTCAGCTTTCAAGGCTGATTATTTCAGAAATACATTTCATAACACTATAGTTGCCATAGATATTTTATCCCTTTGATGCATCCAGGCAAAGCAAATTAAAAACCTTCTGGAAAGGATTCACCATTCTAGATGCCATTAAGAACATTCATGATTCATGGGAAGAAGTCAAAATATCAACATTAATAGGAGTTTGAAAGAAATTGATGCCTATCCTCATGGGAGACTTTGAGAGCTTCAAGACCTCAGTGGAGAAAGTAACTACCAATGGGGTGGAAATACCAAGAGAACTAGAATAAGAAGTGGAGCTTGAAGATGTAACTGAATTGCTACAATCTCATGATAAAAACTTTTATGGGTGAGGAGGAGCTGCTTCTTATGGATAAGCAAAGAAAGTGGTTTCTTGAGATGGAGTCTGCTCCTAGTGAAGATGCTGTGAATATTGTTGAAATGACAACAAAGGATTTAGAGTATTACATAAACATAGTTGATAAAGCAGTGGCAGAGTTTCAGGGGATTGACCCCAATTTTGAAAGAAGTTCTACTGTAGGTAAAATGCTATCAAATAGCAACACCTGCTACAGAAAAATATTTCCTGAAAGGATGAGTCAATTGATGCAACAAACTTTGCTGTTGTCTTATTTTAAGAAATTGCCATAGCCACTTCAACCTTCAGCAACCACCACCCTTATCAGTCAGCAGCCACCAACACTGAGGGGAGACCCTCCACCAGCAAAAAGATTACAACTTGCTAAAGGTTCAGGTGATCCTTAGACTTTTTTAGCAATAAAGTATTTTTAATTATGTACATTTTTAGACATAATGTTATTGCACACCTAATAGACTATGGTGTAGTAAACATAACTTTTATGTGCACTGGGAAACCAAAAAACGTATATGAGTTACTTTATTGTGGTGGTCTGGAACCAAACTTGCAATATCTCTGGGGTATGCTTATGTTAACATTTATGTTGGGTTTCTTCTGTAGTTTCTATCAATGCATTATAATGGACATAAATAAAAGTCCTGTTGTGTCCCAGTTGTCTTGAACACATTCTCCTGTATTCTTCCTAGGTATTTTATACTATCTCTTTTATTCATGTTAAATGGGAAAGAGAACATGAGAAAAATATGTCACCTATTTTAAGACTATAATTTTTCTTTTCATATAAAGTATTCTCATAATGTCTAAGGTTTCTGAGATTTGTCAAAAACAACTTAAAAGGAGCAAAGTGCTAGTGGAGGGAGCATGATAGGTTGATATATAAAGTTGGACAAGTTATTTAGCTCAACTGAGATTCAGTCACTCAATTAATTCAGTCACTCAATTTGGGGGTTATGTAGGAAGGAAAAGAAATGTATGAGAAGTGGCATATAGCATTCAACCAATATTTGGAATCTATCATGACTTTAAAAAGCACAACTTTTGGAGTTTTTCCTCTTCCATATCACACAAATGAATACTTAGGGTCTCTCACCATGTTTTAGTAATAACAAGAAGGAAAGAGTTTCAAAACTCCTATAAGATCTTCTTTGGCCCAAATTTATATAGTTTCTCCCTCCTCAGTAAAAAAAAAAAAAAAAAAAAAAAAAAAACTTCTGAGCATACTTCACAAATTCTATTCCTGAAACAATCTGTTCTTTGGGGAAAGCCAGGATAAAGAATGAACACTCTGAATCTGTATTAACACTTCAGAGGTGGGCAATCAGGAGTTCCTGGTGGTTCTTCATAGCTGTACAGATAGAAACCCAGAATTCAGTGAAAGTCTAAGTCAGTTCTTGACTTGAGAGAATTCTTTCCTTTCCTCAGCCACAACAAAGCCTTGCAATCTGAGAGACCTTAAAGATAGATGGTGGGATCTTGAAGCCAAACTGGTAAATAAGCCGCAGACAGGAGAGGCATGTTGAAACTATATTACAGTTTTAGCTACACAGCTTTAACTACAGCAGGGTAATAGGAGGCCTTTTGGGGACTGTGGAAATGGGGCACTCTGATAACCTAGGATGTTACTTCAGATTCCTTTCTGGTTGCAGCATTATCAAATTCCAAAACACGTAGAAGCCTTGGCCTAAAGCTCTCTAGATCACTTTGGAAACACAAAGTTACAAATCTGAGGGGTAGTTTAGTGACTTGAACGGTCATGGTATCAACCCAAGCCTGTGCAAAAGGTTGCCCAGAACCCATATATGAACTAGCAAAAAAGATGAAGCAGGGTAGAAGCAGAACACAGTTCAGAACTAAATAACATCACACATGCAAAGAATATATCACAATGCCTAGCATGTTCCAGGTGCCCCATATGACAGATCTGTTGTTTCTGGTGGAGCTGGAGTTGGGATTGGGGTTGGAGTTGGGGCCGTGGTTGAGATTGAAGTTGGAGTTGGCTTTGGTGAAATATTTGGAATCCTGCTGGTGTCTCCCAAATTATAATCACCTGTCGGATGCCAAGCCACTGATATCTAACATAGACACTACACTAACTCTCCAACTGGATCATGAATTTCCTTAGGGGTAAAGCCTATATCCTAAAGTTCCTTTATCCAACAACTAACTCTGTGCTCTACTCAAAGAAAGTGCTTGGTAAACACTTAACTTCCCTAATTTGTTAACAATGCAACCAACCCTCAAAGTCCTCTCAGGCGATTTGTAAATCAGAGAGAAAGCAGAAGAGTTTTGGGAGCCAGAAGCTTAAGGGTCTCTGACTCCTTCACCTGCCTGGGGCCATTTGTTTGATCTTATTCTACACAAGAAGCTGCCATTTGTGCAAATCTGCATCCCAAGGATTTCAAGTGAAATTTAAAATAACCAGTGGGGCTTCCATCTTGAAAACCCTCTTTGTTTTTATATTTCAGCATCAACTTCTCACTGGTGGAGACATTGTATAGAGTTTTTCCTACTTATGAGATTAAAATAATAAAGACATAACTCTGAAAAGATTAGCTATCCACAGTCCAGTTCCAATTGTCCAATGTGTGTTTCAGTGTGAGCACTGTGATGACAAGTCGGCTTAACTTTTCCAGGGTGAAAATACTCAATCAATGTTGATTCTGCCTTCTCCCCTGGAGCAAGGACAAACTTTAGCAAGTATCATTAAAAAACACAACTCTTTATAGTGCCAATTAGCATGGGAAAATAGGAGAGGGAATCATGAAATTCTGGAAAATGAGATGTTTAATGGGTATTTCCTGGTTATAGGGTGTTGTTTGTGCCATCCAGTTGAGGCATACAGGGGTGCCTACAAGGTATGCCCTGAGAGTTGGTGATAATTGCAGGGCAGCTAGAGGCCAGAACCTCAACCTCAAGTAAGAGCCAAAATTATATAGCCAGGCACCTATTAATCAGGATTAACCTCCAAGGATGCCAACTGTGGAATCTTCCTCACAAATAAGCATCTTCATGTGCACTTTTAAAGGAAAACAAAACACTCATTTTCTCAGATGGCGTCATCTGGCCTGGTAGATCCGGAAAGGATATTTTAGCCCAATCATGAAAATAAACCAGTCAACGCCCTAAAAAATATTAGTGTGGGTCTAATGAGATTCCAAAGCCTGTCCCATGGGCCTGTTTCTGTGGCCTGCCTTTCCTTTCTATGAATTTCATTTTTCTGGCAAATCTTTGCTTATGGTCAAATTGGAAACTGTGTCCATAGGCAAATCAAGAATTGAGGTCATATGATGCATATTTAGGACAAAGAGGCATTTTTTCCAATTATTTCTAGAAAAGAAAAAACAATTTTTAGACTCTACTAAACTTAGGAATAAATTTTGTTGATATATCTCAAAATGTACTTTTATCCAAATCCATTTTCTCCTTTTCCTCCTTGTGGAGGGGCTGAGGGCTGGCCTGAGGCCAAAGAATGAGGCAGAGCCCTCCCTTGAAGCAAAGTTTAGGAGCCTATAAGACCCCTGACATTCCAAATATCAAGAACAAGTCTGGAGGAACACAAAAATGGGTCCATGTCACTAGCAAACACCTGGAATATTTTCTTTGGTTTATAGCTTATAAGTTTGACCAATTAGGGTGTGCCAGGTGGATGAGAGTTCAGGCAACAGAGAGTTTTTAGAGCTTTGAAAGTCCTGAATACATTTGGGATTTTAATTTAAGTTTTCCTGTGTCTTGGCTGCTGAGTCGTTAGTAAGAAATGGATGTTTACATAAGTAGGATCTCTTACAGGTAAAAATTCCCCTAAAAGGAAAATGACAGACTTTTGGATGGGCAGTTGACAGTGTGTGGGTTAACATTTTGGGAAAACTCTCTGAGCTTCAGGCTGCCCATATATAAAGAAGCTACTTAGAGTTTAATATCATATAAAGGAAGCACAGGGAATCAATTTGCAAATATGGAAGCTGGGTAGTTCAGGAGAATCTACTCTTTGTTTCAAAATGTTTAGATCATTGCATTTTTTGAAGAAAAAAACTCATAGATGATCATAAAAACAAGTCTTACTTATAAACTATACCTATAGCATACAATGTATTAATAAGATATCCCTCTAATCACAGGGGGATGTGTGTAAATACAAAAATATATAATAATCTGCTAGATCAAAGTTACTCTACCAAGATGTTTTCTGGTCTAACTTACATAAAACACATTTTATGGACACCTGACTTTTATTTTAATCTTTCATCCAAAGTAAAGATGGATTTCTACTGAGCTCCATGTCTTAAAATTATAACTTTTCATTTTGATCAGACTTTGTAGTATACATAAATTAGCAAACATACACAGTATCTTGCTGTTAAAAACAAGTTGTTTTAATGAAAACATAACCTGAAAATCCAGCAGTATTTTTTGGAGGGAAAAGACATTGGTTGAAACAGCAGTGTCTTATTGACATTAAAAACAGTTGACATAACTCTGCAAGGATGCTGAAATTTAACTTTTGTATGTTTTTATTATACCCAGAGTATCAAAGATAACAGAATTTATTCATAGAATGGCAGTCATTGAATTCAGTTTTCTGGTACAATTTTCTTCCCATATAAACTCATAAAAAATGTGATGGGTGAACCATTAGGAATGCTTAAAGCAGCCCCTGATGTATGCCCGCACAGAAAGAACAGATAGATTGCAAAATGTTTATGCCTTTTACTTTTTTTACAGTATTAATAAGGAAACACTGTGATTACCAATCAGAAAGACTCCAGAGTGCTGCTTGTAAAGTGCACCATTATAAAGATTTATATCTGTATCTGGGGAGTAATATGGAGCATTGATATTTTAAGGAGTTCAGTTCAAAAATCTCTTTATTCAATGAAAGCCTGGGAGAGTGCAATAGCTTTTTCCTGTAGCAGAAGTGTGTGTATTGGGGTAGGTTTATGATCCATATGGTAGGAAGAAACAGACTTGGTCCCTCAAATATTCACTAAACACTTGACAATGGATTACAAGGTAGCTACGCAACTTTTCAGCAAAACTACCTATCACTAGTAGAGGTGAAGTGGATGTGGGATGATCTGTTCAGTGCCAAGTTCTGCATTGATTACCTCCTGATCTAGGCCCCATTCTATGTTAAGAGTGTGTAGTATGTTAGCCCCACCTGGAGGCCCCCAGCCCCACCGGTGCAAATCTATCTTTCGCTCTCTGAGAGTAAGTGTTTTCAGCCATCTAGAAACATCTAACAAATTCTTAGGAGAAAAGGCCTTATATTATTCCAAGGTGCTTCTACCATCACCTAATAGTTGATATTGTGAGAGTAAATGCCTAAAGAGGACATATTTTCTAGTTTATAGCTGTAGCCTGTATTCATTTTCCAAGTTTCCCAAGCAAGACCTACGCAGACTTTTACAATCAGTTCCACTACCTTTCAATCCAATATGAAAGCTCAACATAGCAGTGTTAACCTACCTTTAACCAGAACCTGTCTAAAATAATCTATTCCAGTCATGATACAATCTGCTTCAAGTATCAATGGTTACAGTTTTGTCTTACTCATCATCACAAAGTCTGAAAGTAGGGAGGCCAGGGCAGGTGCAGTAAATCAAGGAAGGCATTAGGATTTAGGACTCAAGTTTCTTCCATCTTATGCCTCAATCATTCCTTTGTTTTTTTTTTTTTTTAAGAGACAAGGTCTTACTCTGTCACCCAGGCTAAAGTGCAGTGGCATGATCATAGCTCACTGCAGCTTCAAACTCCTGGGCTCAAATGATCCTCCTGCCTCAGCCTCCTGAGTAGCTGGGACTACAGGCACACGTAACCACGCCCAGCCAATTTTATTTATTTATTTTTAGAGACAAAGTCTCTCTCTGTTTCCCAGACTAGCCTACAACTACTGGCCTCAAACAATTTTCCCACCTCAGCCTCCCAAAGTGCTGGAATTACAGGCATGAGCCCCAACACCCAGCCAGCTCCACCATTTTCAACACACAGCTTTATTCTTGAGTATGGTAAGATGATGGCTGCATCTCTAAATGTGATATATGATCGAGCACGAAGAAAAGAGACAAGGGAAGAGCAAAGAGTCTCTGCTCCAGGCATTGTCTTTTTGATGGGATAGGAAGCTCTCATCTATGACCACCCATAGCTTCAAGGAAGTCTGGGAAACCAGATTTTGCTTGTGTTTCTTAACTGGACACAATAACGCACCAAACAAAATCAGAATTCTGCTAGAAAGAAGAGTATAACAGATGTTAGGTAAGGAACTAGTAGCATCAGCTATAACCTTCCCTTTTTATAACTTCAGAAGATTTGTTCTAACATCTAAAGCTATTCTGTTCATTACAGTAGCCATTAGCCACATGCAGCCATTTCAGTTAATGAAAATAAAATTTAAAATTTAGTTCTTCAATCACACTAGCCACATTCAAGTGCTCAGTAGCCACAGGTGGCTAGTGGCTACCATACTAGATCGCGCTGGTCCCAAGCCATCTTTCGAGGAAATGAATGCCTGTGTCTTCTAAATCCCACATGTTTCAGTTCAAGGACATTTTCTTTGCCTTTGTCTTCAATGGAAAAACAAAATAGCAAGTCACCATTCTTTATATAAAAGTACTTTAAGATAATTGCATCACTGCTAGATGCACCTTTTGTCTTAATTTAGTTTCTTCCAAAAGCTGAGGCTAAGAAAAATGTAAGTGCAGGTAGTTTACACAGGAGGTGCCCCATCATCACTGTAAAACCCCAAACAAACAAACAGAATTTAGGAGTGAAGGAATAGAGACTGGGAGACTGGAAAAAGGAAAATTCTATAAAAGCGGATTATTAAGGTCACTGCCGCAGACAGTGAGGGCTCAACTCCTCCTGAACCTCTGAGAAACATTAAAAATGCCTCCTAAAATCATCTGTTCAAAGTACAGAAGGCTGGAGCCTATGTGAACTAGCTCCCACACCCCGTTGGTGTAGGGTTGCCCCTGGGGTGTTAACTTCTTTCCCTTTCCTCTGTCTCTATTATACTGGCTGAATGAGCCCTCGCGGCTTTGAAGAAATCTGTCAGGCACAAAAGTAGGTGGATACCTGCGTAGAGCTTAAGGTCGGCGTGCACACCACTATACCACTATTCATCAAAGCAATGGCTGATATCAGGGGTGGATCTAGGAGATGAAACATGGCAAACCAAGATCTTCTGTTGCATCCCTCTATCCTCTTCATCGATGACCAATTTTTAAGCTTATTTCCCTTTGTAAAGGATTTTGGTCCTACTCAATGGCAGTCAGTTGAGGAGCTCATGAGTTCACCAATAGACATGCAGTCGTTGTTAGCTATGATTACTCTTTGTACCATTCTCTTTCTCTGCCATGAATAGGATTAAGAGTTTAAATCATTAGACAGTTTAAATAATAAAAAGGAAGCCATTGAGTTGGTATCCCTTACACAATATATTTTTTATCAATATATTTGGGGAATGAGATGGAGTTTTCCTGTAGGAACAGCAAGCACCTCTCAGATCCACACATTTGCTCTGATGTGGCTTCAAGGCTGAGAGCCAGCACTGGGTTGTGATATGAAGGATTCCAGGCATGGATCCTCTTCAAAAATGTATCTTCCCCCTTCTCCCCGACCCCCACCCCAATGTCCATCTGCCTCAGCCTGGAAGTCCACCATTAGGGAGCTGCACTCAGGTGTCAAGGCTTTGCATCCCCAGAGCATTCTGCTAAAACCAACTATTTCGAGAGAAGAAGGTACACACTAAGCCCATGTCTGTCATCATTGAATGGAACTGGTTTAACATATGGCTTTATAATATAACAGTTGGGAGAGGGCACTGAAGAGCTAAGTTTATGGTGAGGGACTTGATCATGGACCTTGGCAAAAGGCAGTAGAAGTCACAGAGCTGCCTGAGAAGGAGAGCTCCCGCCCCCACACTCCCACCTTCCCTACCTCCACCGAGAGACGGGAGCACTGACAGAGGACACTGGAGGCTACGTTTCATTATTTTGCTTTGAATCGAGAATGGCCTTGGGTAAAGTTGGTTTATTCATTCATTAAATATTGATTGAGCATCTACGGAGTGTCAAATCCAGTGCCAAACTCCAGATACACAGTGATCACCAAAATAGGTATGGCCCACACCTCAAGGAGCCTACAGTTGTGACAGGAAGACATTAAGAAATCAAGTAAATAAATAACTACAAAGTCTAATAAGTGGCACAAGAGTAAAGAACAGGGTCCTGTGTAACCTGCTCTCTAAGGAAATGATACTTAAACAGAGGCCTGAAAGAGGGGGTGGAGAAAAGAAAGAACATCCCAAGGAAAAAGGAGTTTATCTGAAGAGTATATGGATCTAGGAGGAGTTCTGTGTGAGCAGTGTTGCGGGCAGAATGGGTTTGGGAAGAAAGACTGGCTAGGACACATACGACCTCACTATACATCTATACCTCTTATTTCACAATTCTAGAACACAATGCCCCATTTCCAGATCTTCATTTGTACTTCTACAACTACAAATGTACCCTCTCTTCTAAAAATAGTAACAATAACTAATGTTGTATGACTTGTATCCTGTGTGACTCATGAAGGGCTTTTACCCTAGCATTTATTTATTTACTATCATCATATTATTAAATATCAAAATAATATCATTTAAGGGCAGTGCTACAAACTTTAGGTGGATTACCTCAGTTAATTCTCAACACAACATTTTATAGCTAGAATCAGTACACCTCATTTTACAGACAAGAAACACAAAACCAGTAAGTTAAGGGTTGGTTAAGGGTTGACCCCAAAGTTGCACAGCTAATAACCTAGGTGCATCTGATTCTGAAATCCATGCTATAGATCAGGGATTGGCAAACTACACCCCCTGGGCCAAGTACTGCCCACTACCTGTTTCTGTAAATAAAGTGTTTTGGAACACACTCATGCCCATTCATTTATGTATTGCCTATGGCTACTTTCCCATTACTATGGCAGAGTTGAGTACTGTAGTTGCAGCAGAGACGTTATGGCCCATAAAGCCTAAATATTTACTCTCCAGCCATTTACAGAGCAAGTTTGCTGACCCCTGCCCTAGACACAGCAGGATCTTTTAGGCAGAGATTCTTGGAATTATCTAGAGATACATCCCCTGAAATTAGAAGTGTCCATGTTTACCTGTGTATTTTTTTCTGAGGGAAGGGTCTGTGGCTTTCATCAAATTTGCAAAAAAACAAACAAACAAACAAAAAAAAAAACTAATGACTTAAAAAAAAAAAATTAAGAGCTCAACTGAACCAGAAAATGTTTTAGAACAGTGATCTCCAAAGAGTGTGTAGTCCCCACACAAGCAGCAGAGGCATCACCGGAACTAGTTAGAAATGTAAATTTTTACTAAATTAGAAATACAAGGGGTGGAGCTCAGCAATCTGTGTTTTAAGAAGCCCCCCAAGTGGTTCTGAAGGTCACTCAAGTTTGAGGGCCTCTAGACTATCTAACCTTAAAAAGTCAAAACTTACAACACCAAAGTCAAAATGTTTCATGCCAACACATCAGAACTCTTTGACTTAACCATGATTTATTTCATTTTATGAAGAGAGAGAAGGGAAAAAAATGGCTTATTTAAACAAATACTTGAAGTTGTCATCATCTTATCCATTGCCTAAAAACTGTGCTTTTAAAACCAAACATCTAAGTTCATCTGAAATTTGAAATTAAAGGGCATTTCACATTTGGCTTTCTTGCCTTTCAATATTGGACTCTCATTTAAGCTGTTCAGACTGATTGTTAATGACAAACGAGGGTAAACCCCTCTGCAGACGCCGCAGTGTGGAAAACATACTAGAGACCACCATCTGGCCCATTCTTTTTTAGTGACACAAGTGACAAAATGGTCAAACATAAAAATTCACTGCCTCGGAACTAGAATTTTCCTCCAACAAACTAGTTATCATGTGTCTGCCTATCCCTGACAATGTCTACAAACACAGTTCTGTCCAGACGTGGGATGGCTCCCACTTACAGCCCCTCAAACCATTCCTCACTCTCTCCTCTCCACCATTTGTTCATTTCGGAGCCATTTCTTTCTGGCTCCAAAATCATTATTGTCACTTTAGAGATGAAAGTGAGGTTGTTGTTTTGTGGCAGTAGTGGTGCTGGTGGTGGTGCTGGTGGTGGTTTTTTACATCATAGTTTTAAACGAAAACATGACTATTTGGGAGATTTTCCAGTTTCCATTTCTACTATTTGCTAAGAGAGGCTTTCTCCGCTATGCACTCAGGCCATTTGGAGGAAGCCTCGCCTTTGGTTTGGCTGAACTCATCCAGAGAGATACGTACCTACAGATGAATGCAAAGTTAACCAGCTGCCCCGTTCAACCATAACTCCAGAGCATTGTCTTCCAGCTCAGAGCCCCATGCAGGGTTTTTCATTGTCTACACCACTCCTGCAGCGATTCCAGAAGTTTCACATAAACCTATCCTACACCTGCATAATTTAATAATTATTATATCAATATTTAATTACCCTCCACCTGCATAATTTAAATCAATTTTTTTGCTTGTTTTCTCCATTTGGAGCTTAGGGTGTATAAAGCAGGTGTGCTGATGTTGAATGTGGCATTTTCTGGAAGATTCCCTCTATAGCATTAACGAGGCCTCACTGCCTGGAAGCAGAAAGGAAGCATTGTGTTGGGGTAATTAGTGCAGGTAACCCTGGCCTGGTAAGGACCCTTCCAGTGGTTGAGCGGGATTTAGTCTGCACTTGCCCACAACCAGTTGAAGAAAGGAGGCTGTTCTAACTAATTACTTTCATTCTTCAATAGTTCCCTACATTTTATGTTTACTCACTCCTTCAGCACTGTTTTCCTCAGAAATCCACTAAAATCAGTATTCCTGAAGAAACTCCACTGCAACCAAATTTCCTCTTAATAGAAAAATAAGAATAGGAAATAATAATATTAAATAATGCCAGGCACTGTTCAAAATGATTCACGTAGATTAACTCATGTGGTCCTCAGAACCATTCTGTGGGAATTCAAGTATCATTTCCATTTTACAGATGAGAAAACTAAGTTTAGAAAGCTTAGGTAACTTGTCCAAGGTTATACAGCTAGTAAATAGCGGAGCTGGGGTTTGAACCTGAGCAGTCTCATGAGTCCAGATTTCATGTTTTTAACCACTGGGCTCTGCTGCCTCTGCAAAAGACTCTTCTGTCTTCCTCAAAAAATATTTTCTTTGGCTATAAGTGATATCTTCCTCCTGAACATGAGAATGAGCTCTCCACTGGGGCTCCATGAACCACCTGCAACGGGAATGGATGTGATTGTTAAACATGTCATTTCTTGGTCCGCTCTCCAGGCCTACTGAATCAGAATCCTCACAGTGGGGCCCAAGGAATCTGCATGATTAATAAGCATCAAGGCAACCTGGTGCCCATCAAGTCCCCACTGATCAATCCCCTCTGAGCAATTTAGAACTTTACCAGTTACCACCTGGCCCTATATTACCTCTGTGTATCTTCAGGGTCTACGAATTCATCTTCTGTTAGAAACTTTTCTTCTGGGCAAGCTCAAACCCACAGATTGGAAGCCCCAATTGTGATATGATTTGAAGTATACCCAAAAATGCTCCATCCTCACCTGATCAAGCCACAGCCCTCAGAATGTCAAGACTCAAGACCTCAGAGGCTTTGCCCATGCTGAAGAGTATTCATGGCAGGAATCTTGGGCCATTATCCGCTGATACCAATAGTTTATTTACAGACTCAGGCTTTCAAAGTTGGAGAGAAGAGAGAGCACCAGGAGAAGGGAGGCAGGAGCCAGAGAGAGAGGTGGGGGTAGATGATGCTCATGGCCCCGCCAGCCTGTATTGGCCCGGATGCCTGCGCATGTCACCTGAAGCAGTTCTACATTTCTGGGAGTCACCAATTCCAGGAAAGAATTTCCACATGTATAACAAGGTGGAAAGCAAAAAAGTGTTCCTTCTTTTCTTTTATAAAAGTTAGAATCGTGACAACACGGATGAACCTGGAGGACATTATGTGAAGTGAAATACACCAGGCACAGAAAGACAAATGCAGCCTGATCTCACTCATGTGGGGAATATAAAAAGGCCAATCTCACAGAAAGAGGGAGGACAACGGTGGCTGCCAGGAGCTCGGGTGGTTGATGGGAGGGGGTGTTGGGGAGTTGTTGGTCACAGGGTGATTACAGTTAGATGGGAGGAATGTCTTTAAACGTCCAGAACAGGCAAATGTATAGAGACAGAAGGTAGAAAAGTGACTTTGGGGTGGGGGTTAGGGGTGAGATGATAGGCTGGGGTGTGGGGGAGAGAAATGCGGAATGACCATTGATGGTTATGGAGCTTTCTTTTCTGAGTGATGAAAATGTTTGAAACTTGATTGTGGTGATGGCTACACAATTTTCTGAACATACTAAAACCCATTGGATTGTATACTTTAAATAAGTGAATAGTATGATATGTGAATTATATCTCAATAAAGCTGTTCTTTTTTTTTTTTTTAAAAAAAAGAATGAAATACGGCTTATTCTTGTCTGTAGGCCCCCTCTAACATTTGAAGTTCCTGGAAGATAAGTATAAATGGAGGCCCACATACAACAGGTCCAAATAATTTAAAAGTTTTAAATCAAGTGGGCAAATCATTAAATAAAATAGGTTTATTTTCTTGCCTTGACAAATTTAGAGGGCCACACTTCCATTTAGAATTCTCCAGGTCCTCCGAGTTCTATGTCAGAACACAGAGGTGGGGGCGGGGGGAGAAACGGCCCCTGTATTCGGACCCCGGGCTTGTCTTCGTCCTCGTTTCTTCCCACCCCTGAGTTTGTCTCAACTGCAAGGGGCTGGCATGCACAGGTACAGTCACGTAAGTCTACATACCCCTGAGCAAATAGCCATCCCATGGCCACCCTTCAGGACTAAGGTGGGTGCACATGTCAGTGAGACAGTCCATCTTTGAGAAGAGAAACCCAGGGAGGAGGCCCACCAGGTCCTGGAGATGGATGTGAACCACTCAGGGGAGTCTGGGCGGAAAAATCCAAGACCTAAGATTACCTGAAAGGGTAGTCTGAAAGGTGGGTTGTGAGTTGTATACAGGCCTCTACAGCAGTGCTGCTCAGAGCATGGTCCACAGAGCAGCAGCACCAGCATCACATGGGAGATTGTTAGAAATGCAGATTCTCGGGCCCCACAACAGGCCTACTGAGCCAGAAACCCAGGGGGTTGAGCCCAGGAATCTGAGTTTTAACAAGCCCTCCTGAATGCCAATGCAAGTTAATGTTTGAGCCTTACTGCTTTAACAACACGTGTGGCCCAATGCCAGCAGCACCCCTCCCCACCCCCTTTGCCCAGGTCTAAGGACAATACAGCTTATATGTATTTTTTTCTGTCTTTCCTTTGGGCTCAAGTCACAGGTTCCACGCTTGTCTTTCCCAATTACCTTCAGCCTGCTGAGTATTATCTGAGGTCCCTATCACTTGTCACTTTAACTCTTACCTCTGCCTTCAGCTGCCCTCCCACGCCCACCCCATAGCACTACATATTGTGCCTTTATTGTCGGATGTTCTGGTGATGTGGGCAGTTATTTTGCTCCCTCTTTTAAATTACCAAGAACTGCCTTCTTCATCTTTGGGCGCCTATCCCAAGACCTTGCAGAGACCACAGACTCCATAACACATTTTGACAGGAATCACAGAAAGAAGAGAGAAAGGGATCCACAAAGGAAAAAAGGAAAATAGGTTGAGCAAAAAGGAAACGATTGTCCTTTTATCCCAGAATTCTCTGTTTTCCCTTCCCCCTATCCCTGCTTATGCCAAAGAATGGGATTCTATTTGGGATGTGCCTCTTTTAAGCCATGTGCCTTCACCAAGTTATCAGACCTCCCTGAACTTGTCCCCCCACTTTGTAAAACATAAGATGTTGTAAGTCTGAACTTAGATAGTGTTTATGAAAGCACTGGTTTCATAATAAGTGCTCGAAGAAGGCTAGCTTTCGTCCTTAAGGCCAAGAATTGCAATTGTGTGGTGAGGCCAAAGAGCAGGAACATAGTTCGGCGGTTGAGAGGCACAGATCCGTTTAGGAAGAGGAGTGGTTTCTTGGGGCACAAAAGCTGTAGACATTGTTTTGTCAGTGGGGGTCAGGTCCAGGAACAGATTCAGATTTCGTGAAACTTTAAAGCTTATACAATGCAGGGGGCGGGATGGGGCGCTCATTAAGAAAAAAAAAAATCTTACTTTTGCAAATTTTACGAAACAATATAACCATGTGAACCCATTGATAGGGCCCTCCTGCCACTTGGAAGGGGTCTGTGCAGGCGAGAGGCCCTGAAACTTCAGCTTCATTAGCTTCATGATAAATCTGTCTCTGGCCAGGTCTCAAGGCCAAGTTGGGAGATCCGAAGCAGATAAATAAGTACACTTGGTGGCTAGGATCGGACACCAATTGGTAGAGTTCGAAGTGGCCCATGTTCTTTTCTATCTTCCCTTTGGTCTTGCCTAAATGGAGCTTTCCCTTATCATTGTTCTAGAAAAGTCTCCCAGCATGAATGAATCCTTTTCCCTTCACCTGTCTCCAGAGAGATCCCATCATTGCACTCACTCATCACCACCCTAAGCCTCAGGGCAGCAGCCTTACTTGGTTGCACTGTGGTTGATTTGCCATTGAAGAGTCTGCTCAAACTTGTCCCCATGCCTGTGGTTAGGGAAGTGGCCAGAAACCAAGAATCCCATGTTTTTCTCCCCTACCAGCCAAGGATTCATCGAACCCCTAGGGCAAATCACGGGGGCTCTGGGTCTTGATTTCTCACTCTCTAAACTGGGGTGGCTTACTGGGCATCTCCTTTTATACCCCCAGCCCCAAAAGTCCAATGTGCTGACAGTCGGAGAGGAGAGGTGACTGAGGTCATCCTTTTTAAAGTCTTGGTCCTCGTGAGTGGAAATGCACTGTTTAGTTAAAAGAAAAATGTATTCTTGAGGCTAAGAGTTCACTTCTTTTTTAATAAAAGATTCTGGGGGCAAAGTAAGCTGAAGCTTTCGTGTGCTGTGCTCAGCACTCACGGCACGAGAAATGTTTATCTGAGGAGAACACGCTGAAGTGTGGTTAGAACACGGAAAGGAATAAAAGGAAAGTGAGATCATTATCAAGTTTACTGACACTTAGAGGGAAAAAAAGGAAAGAGAGAGTGGGGGGAGAAAGGGAGGAAGCAATCTTAATGAGATAAAACAAACAGAGGAAAACAGGAGCAAAAGTTTAAACTTAGGCAACATTTTTAGAAACGTGCCACCCTGCCACCCTGCCATCCTTCCCCAGCCTTGCCCCTTCTTTCTGTTAATTCAAGCTGGGATTATGATAGCCTCTGAAATGCGCAGCTTAAAGACACTGAGCCCCAGGGAAGCAGGTTCGCTCATGAGAGACACCAAAGCCAGCTTCCAGCCGAGATGAGATTGGAGCCCAGTCTTTGGACCCCCAGAGAGGTTTTTCCACCACACGACCCTGACTATATATAACAAATCAGCCTCAAAGAAAAATCTACGGTTATGCTAGTTTACTAATTCAAAGTATATGTGGTGCTGGTATTATTGAAATTTTCGAGTGTGAGACCTTCAAGTTCTGCTTTCAATAAAATTTATTTGTAATTAACAGCATTCCTCACACAATCTACTACTAGTAATTCATTACCTACTATGTGCTGTAGGTAACATATCGTCTCCCTCTAGGAGTTTATAGTCTAAGTTGAGGAAACAGAACCTAGACACGGTAAAAGTTGATGAATAATACAGACAAGGTTAAGATTCAAAGATGAAAGGTCCAGGGAGATGCTGGAAGAGTTTGGAGGAGAGCCATCCTGAAGGCTGGAGGAAGTGGGGCTTTAGCTAGACGTGAACAGCTAGCGAATCCAGACAGGGAAAACGGGGTGCATATCCAGCATAAGCTACTATGTTTGCAAAGACCTGAAGATAGGAATCGTAGGCTGTAGGGACGAGGGTTCACCAAAGAACAGGATGCAAGGATGGAAAGAGTCTGCGGCAGATTGGGGAAGGCAAAGTTACATTTGAGCAAAGGGAGGAGAGACTTTATCCTAGAAGCAAAAGTAATTTGATTACTTTTGATAAGGGCATGACAAAAATGTCAAAATTAATCTAGCTGTGCTGTGCAATAAGGATTCTAGGATAAAAAACTAGAGGGAGGGAGATTAGTTAGAAAGCTCTTCAGGTATGGCATGATCTTGACTAGGTTAAACATGTTGTCCGAACTCTCGTTTGTATCATGCATTTAAGCGGAACTTTTCTTTCTTTCTTTTTTTTTTTTTTTTGAGACAGAGTCCTGCTCTGTTGCCCGGCTAGAGTGCTGTGGCGTCAGCCTAGTTCACAGCAACCTCAAACTCCTGGGCTTAAGCAATCCTACTGCCTCAGCCTCCCGAGTAGCTAGGATTACAGGCATGTGCCACCATGCCCAGCTAATTTTTTCTATATATATTTTTAGCTGTCCATATAATTTCTTTCTATTTTTAGTAGAGACGGGGTCTCGCTCTTGCTCAGGCTGGTCTCGAACCCTGACCTCGAGCAATCCACCCGCCTCGGCCTCCCAGAGTGCTAGGATTACAGGCCTGAGCCACCGCGCCCGGCCTAAGCAGAACTTTTCTTAGCAGATATGGGAGATGGAAATTTCAACCACATCCCAAAGACCAAAATAGTAGCACCCTCATCAATCAGGAGTTATGCTCATTGAAAAGTTAGGTATTGTCCACTTTGGAAGGGCTACCCCCTCCAAAATTCCCCTGGGCAGTATTTGGGTTTAAGGAAGAAGCTAAAATTGTCACAATAGTAATGAAATGGGGGTGGGAGGAGGTGGAGTCAGAATTAGCACCATTCAAAGTCTGACCCCATCCTCCAGCCCCCAAACTCCCTCCACACTAACTGCTGCCTCCAGGCAGAGCCAAGAGGAAATCCACAGCCACAAGTGGCTGTTTGTGTGAGCCCGCTGGCAGCCTTGGTCCTTGCACAACCACAGCTGTCAGTTGCAAAGAGGAGGAAGGACACCTGGGGGGCTTCAACTTTAAAATAAGATCTGGGAACCCTTGCAAAAACCACCTCCTGTGCAAACTGCCTCTTAATACATGTTTATTATTCTTGTCTCTGGACTTCTGCACCTCTGCAGCTAGTGAAGCAAACACATGAGTGGAGTAGGTTGTAATGGAATGTTTTAGCTTTATTACACTTTGTGTGTCTGTGTGTTTGTGCTTGCACACGAGTGTAAGGTACCTAAGTCTTACATAAAAAGGTGAAAGAAAATGCTGATTGGTCCCTCTAATAGGGAAAAATATCACTCAAATTTGGTTTACTTTGTGAATAAGCCAAGACATTGCTTGTTTCCGTCCCTAAAATGTTCACCTTTTCACCCACCAAACTTTTGCTCATGTATGTAAGTGCCCCTCTCTGTAAGCACTCTCCTCCTCTCCACCTGCTGAAATCCTCCTTATCTTTAACATTCCCTCTCTGTCTGTCAGCCTCCTCCGCCAAGCCTTCCACAGAGCCTGTCAGCCACGTGGCACACCTCCATAATGTTGCTAAATAAACCTCCATAATGTTACTAAGTTCCTACTGTATGCCCAGCACTTTGCCAGGCAGTGAGAAAAACAGGTTTCTGCCCTCAAGGAATTCATAATCCTTTAGAAGAAACAAATGCACAAACAGCTAGCCCTAGTAAAATGGGCCCAGTGAGCTAATGAGACACACATTTGAACACCGGCCTCAGAGCCTGCCTACAGCCCTTCCTACGGGGCAGCCTTACGCAGCGCTGTTCACACCATATGACCTCAGCGTCCTCCAGTTGCAGCTGATTGACCGGCGAAGGGCAATAAGCCAGGGATAGCCAAGCGGCAGCCTGGGCAGCAGCCCATGGAGTAGCTGGGCCTAAAGCAGTCAGCCCACGTCGGGTAGAGCCAGCGGATGCCTATTCTCAGAAACATGGTCGCAATCAGCAAGAGTAAAAGATGAAAGGTTGGGAGCGGAGAAGGCAGGACAACCATGACGGGCCTGGGTGAGCCTCAACAGACACATGGGGAGAGGTGGAGTCACCTTGGTGGTGGGCCCCTCGGAAGAGACCCAGGAGTTCCTGCCAAGGAGCCACCTTGGATCATTTCCAGGTGTAATGAGGGTCAGTTCTTCTTCCCCTGGAGCACCATGACACCCTGTCATCCTGTCGGTGTGTCTCTGTTCCTACAATGAAGTAACTAAGTCAGAGAGGCATGAGGGGAGTTCCAGGGGATCTGACAATGGATGTGTTTTCTTATGCATCTTTGAGACACACGGGCTTCCAGTTACTCTCTTACCTAAAATAGCAAAAACCTGGGAAAAAATACATAAAGTAACAACTCTTGAGACATTGGACATCAGGCAACAAACGACAGTGATCCCTGAGAGACAGAAAACAAACGAAGTGAACCCTCTAATTGCCCTAGTTTACTGCCTGAAGAAAGTTTCTACGCCCCGGCACATGGCAGGGACTCCAGGCAGAGCCCAGTGGCCTCCTTGAGTTGAGGAGACAGAACTTGGAGTCTACTGAAGCCAGGGCGGCTAGAATGCAAAGGGCGCTAGAATTCACAGGGCAGACTAGCTGAGTGGAGAGCTCTGCAAAGAGAGAGAACTCTGGAGACCTGCAGAGTCCCCCTCGGGTATTCAGTTGAGTACCAAGCAGTGCATGTGGGTCCAGAGATTAGAGGAAATAGTGCCCAGGGCTTAAGCGGCAGGGAAAAATTAACCCTACACAAAGCACAGCTCTGGTCCACCTAAAAAAGTTTAAAAGCCAGACTCAGAAGGATAAAACTGGCTCTAAGTAACTTAATATATCAGAGCAAAGCTCAAAAATATGGACATAAAAAATATCAGCTGGGCTTGGTGGCTCACACCTGTAATCTCCGCATTTTGGGAAGCTGAGGCAGGAGTATTACTAGAGGTCAGGAGTTGCAGACCAACATGGGCAACATAGTGAGTCCCCATCTCCCTCCTCAAAAAATTTAAAAGTTAGCCAGCACAGTGGCATATACTTGTAGTCCTACCTACTCAGGAGCTGGAACAAGAGGATCGCTTGAGCCCAGGAATTTGAGGCTATAGCGAGCTATGATCATGCCACTGCACTCCAGCCTGGGCAACAAAGTAATACCCTGTCTACTAAAAAAAAATTCAACACCCAACAAGGTAATATTCATAATGGTTGGCATCAAATTGAAAATTACCAGGCACACAAAGAAGCAAGAATATGTAACCCATCTGGGCCAATTAAAACTGACCCAGAAATGGCACAGATGATAGAATTAATAGACACGAACGTTTAAACACATAGTATAACTGTATTCCATATGTTCAAGAAGCTAAAGGAAAGATTGAACGTGTTAAGCAGAGACATAGAAGATATTTTTAAAAATTCAAACTTCTAGCTATGAAGCTCAATGGACCAAGGCGGATGGTCTGCACTAGGAATCCTCAAAAGTCTTTGTGTGCTCTTTCCCAAGAAATGAAAGCTCAGCCAGTATTCCTCCCTTTCACCCCTCTATTCCCTTTCACAGCTGCTACGTTGCGCTGTTCAGCAGTGTGGACCTTTCTGGCTTCCTACCTGGAGCTCTGGACAGCATGAAGCAAGACCAGCTGCCACAAAGGGGCAGCAGTTGTCTTCTTGTAAGGCAACTAGTAGCAGGCAGCACAGGCATGGGAGGCCAGGGCACATGAGTTCTGGTCCCCTAGCCCCACACCCCCCAGCAGCTGTGTGACTTTAGGCAATATAGTTAACCTCTCCAACCCCCAACCCTCCTGTTTCTTAATCTGTAAAATAAGGATGATAACAATGATAATAATGTCACTTTGTACGATTGTTGACACAATTCAATTACATTAAAGAAAGAAAATGCATCTGAAAGTTCTTTGTAAAGTCCGAATATTTGTAGATATTTTTGCATACCGCAAAGCCAAGAGATATGCACCAGCCTCTGTGGGCATGTCACATTTCCTCTTCCTCAACTCCCAGCCCCAGCCCCAGACATCTCTTAATCATCTTGATCTTTTTATCGACAAGCCTCTGACATTCTTTGGGGCTTCTCAGTTCATAGTAAATAAGACAAGAGCAAGTAAGACATTATTTGAACAACTAAGAATAGGAAAAAAATGTCAAAGCTTGCTCTTCTAGTTCTCTATGTTGTGTAACAATCATTCCAAACCTAAGAGTATAAAATAGCCACCATTCTCTTATGCCCACTGATTCTGTGGGTTGGCACTGGGACTGCACTCAGTGGGAATGGCTTGTCACTGCTCCACCATGTCTGGAGCCCCAGCTGGGAAGACTTGAACTGCTGTGGCTGGAATCGTCTCAAGGCTGCTTCTCTCATGTATCTGCACCTGCACTGGGATGACTTGAACGCTGGACTCAGCTGGGACCATCATCCGGGCACTTACACGAGGCCTTCTGTGGGCTTGGGCTTCTTACAGCATGACGACTGGGCTCCAAGAAGGACCATCCAGAGACACTGTCCAGAGAGGGAGTGTTGTAAGAGAACCAAGTGAAAGGCATGGCTTTCATTCTCTAGCCTTGACAGTCCACCGTTGGCTGAAACAGTTACGGCCCACACAGATTCAAGGGGAGGATCCCACCTCCCTTCCAATAGGAGAAGTAAAAAAGTATTTGGGGCCATGTTTTTTAAATGCCACACTTGCTATCTAAATTCTGCACAGCAAAAGAAACATTAAGGCTTGTTCAAGTTTCTGGAATAAACAATGGTCAATGACATCCTCTTTCCCTAAATTAATCTAGCCCAAGGAAACCTTATCTTCAATGGTCCACCTCTCTGGTTTGCCTGGGTCGGCACTGACATTCAGACTCTGCATCATCACTGAGGACCACAAATGCAGTGTAGTGGCAACCACGGAAATTAGGCCTGGCTTGTCAGAAGCATAACATTCGAACCCTCCTACAAAATTATTAACAGGATACAATCCGTTTACAGAGCTGCTCTCTGAGCTTAATTCAGATGATCTTAGGATGCCAAAAAAGAGAATTCTTTTTCCTGGAACAAAATGAAAATCTCAGAAAAATGTAACTGATAATGTACTTGTATTAGACTCGCTAGTCTGAAAGGGGCTACTACTCCAAAGAAAGTCAAAATTTATGCAAGTGTGCATAAAATAAGTGCCATAAGTAGAAACAGGCCTGTTTCTGGAAGTATTAGGTTTGATGCTTTTCAAGTTTTATGGAATATTGACAAGCCTGGTCTGAATTAGAAGGACTCTGGCTCAATATTTATTATGAGCTGGAGTGGGATGTGTTAGGATGCAAATGTACCCCAAAATGCACAGGAGCTTGGGAAAAACTCTGCCCTCAGGAACATGCCAAGGTCACACCTAAATGTTAAGCTCAAGCAAATGGATGGAGCTGTCATAAATTGAAGGGACAGTGTTGAATAGCCCTGCTCATTTGGTTTGGGCTGAACAAAACTAAAGCCCTTAATTCAAAGAAAACAGCAGAATCACCAAAAGTCACAGCCCTGCTGAAAAAAAAAGAGATGAGACCAGGCTTCTGCATGGTGTGAGAAGTGGCCACACAACTGCCTCTTTTAGCAAAGAAGAATTTATTCTGCCTTCCAATTTTTTATTTGTACATAAAGTGACCATGAAAACCAGGGACACAAAAAGACAACACAATGTAGTGGTTGGAAATGTGGGCACTGAAACACATCCCATCTGGATTTGAATCCTAATTGCTACGTACTAGCTGTGTGACCTTGGACAATTATTTTGTCTCCCCTAGGATTTAGTAACCTCATGTATAAAATGGAAAAAATAATACTACCTCTGTCATAGAGTTGTTGAGACAATGTATGTAAAAACATAGTATAATGCATCTAATTTTTTGTCATTTGGTTTATTTTCTTATAGTTTCTGTTAGTTTTATTATTTAGTTATTTATTATAAAGATAATCTATATATATTATAGAAAATTTGAAAATTACAGAAATATGCATAGAAAAATAAGTATCACCAATAATCCTGTCATCCAGAAGCAATTTTTGCTGACGTTTTAGTTTATTTCATTTAGTCTATCTGCAATGCATTTTCTCTGAGATCTCAGTTGAGATATAATTTTATATATTTTTCCCTTCTCATCATAGGATCAGTTTTTCCATGTAACTAAAAATCCTTGCTGAATATTCCTTTGAGTGGTTGCATAGTCTTCCACTGTATACTTGAATGACTCTCTTAACTATAACACAAAGACTTCACTAGAAAAAAAAATGTTGCATTCTTTTCCTTGGGAGAGAAGAGGCGAGGAGGCACTTACATTGCAGCAGTTGCTTGTGCTCTACAAAGGGTTGCTTAAGCTCTACATGCTTAAAACAATGACAAGAGCACAGGATTTGAAGCATAAAAGCATTATAAATATACAGTCCCAGATCTGCCACATAAGGAATGTGATCTTAGCCACTAGTCCTGTTGTCCAGACTTCCAGTTATGAATTTCTACATAATTTCCTCAAGAATATAAGAAACCTATGACTTTCACAAAGAAATTATTTCAGTTTTTTAATTTTCATTTAAGTGCCTCCTGTCACTTCTTCTGAAAAGTCTTTTTTTTAGAAGATATAAGAAAGCACGATTGTTGTGGTTAAAAATGGCCTTCCTGCCCACCACAAATAATGCTATTTTCTTCTCTTTCTTAAGTGTTCTGAGAAATCAGCAGGTAATTAAGGGAAGATATTTATTAATAACTATATGGGTGTTCTGCAATTACCGGACATACATGAACAAAGCTGGAAAGCAACACAGATATATTTCTGCTCACACAATGCAGTCATTGGTTGGATTGGCTTTTCGTTTAACAATTTTAAAACCTTGAAATTGTTCATGTTTGTTTTAGTCATCCTTGCCTAAATATTTAATGCTCCTTAGAAGTGCTTCCTACGTTTGTTATTAAAGCTTCTTACGCTCCGGTTTGGGGTATGTCTCCTTCCACAGGCCACCAAGACCAAACAGAAAATGCCCTGAAATGCAAACAGTCCCTGAATTATTATACCTATTACTTTTTATTAGTAGTAAAAACAAAAAAGAAGCAAAGAACAGTTCTATTTATGCAGAGCAGTTAGAACATAAATAATAATAAAATGCTAAAATGATAAAACAACTTACATGATATTAATTTAAGTCTTATAAAAAGTAGGTTTAGGTATTGCCTCCATGATAGCTAACGTGGTGCATTTTGCTTTCATCCAATATTTATAACCAAAAAACATTTTGGTTTAGGAAATAAAGTAGTGATAAAAAATTACAGTCTTTGAATATTGGGCTTTGACTAGTCCCCTGCTGCCCTTTATTGTATGTTTCAGTAAAATACAGTACATCTTGCTGTTTTATTTCATTGTTTGTGGCCCATGCAAAATCCTATTGTCCAGCTGCCCAGCGTAAATGAACAACAAATCAGAAGAACCAGAGAGACACTTTAACTGATTAAACTGGGTCTGGAATTTTTCTTTTACTGCTAAATTATCACCTTATTGCAATTATTTTTACACATTGCGATTATTTTTACACATTCTGATTATTTCTACAAAATTCTAGGGGAGATGTTAGTCAGAGAGCTAAAGCTATAGCACTTCATCTTAAAATCTCAAGCCCAGTGAAGAGTCCAGCTTTCATATTCTAAATTTGTGTCTTTTTCTCCCTGAAATTATTTAAATCAGCTGGTTAGTGAAGCTTGAGTAACCAGGTCTTTTTTATTCCCCTACTCAAGGCTCATCACTTTACTTTTTTTTCACTTTACTTTTTTGTAAAAGTTCTTTGGCCTGAGGAACTTAGTCATAAATGACTGAAAGTAAGTTTATTTCATCACAAAACAAAATGAAAGACAATATAGAATAAGGGCACAATTCACATTTCACCCATAGAGTGATTTACAAAGAGATAAATAGGCTATAGTGTATGTGAGGAGTTGCAGAAAATGTTAGAGCAATCAGGTTTACATGTGAAAATACCTTTGACACATTTAAGTATCTCCTTTAGAAACACTGACAAAACAGAATGTATGCCCTCTAAAGATGAAGGAAATATAATGCTTCAACCAAAATCATAAATATTTCTTTATCAAGGTTAGGTATATATAAACAAAACAGAAAACCAGAGCCACCAGGTATGGATGCATGAGTTGTATACTGCACAACTCCAGGGGAAGCCATTCACATAGATTACAATGTAATGATGTCTTAATTAAGCCTCATTAATTTTCTGCCTTCTATTCAGGAATCTGTAACCCCAATTGTTCCATGTAAGTTAAAACAAAATTTAGGACCTAAATATAAAAAATGTTGAGTCAAGGTAAATGAACAGGTATGTATTAAGTCCACTGTAATGAATTGTGTTGGCTACAGAAGAGAAAGATAAAATTTCTGCATTAGACAAATTGCAGAGAGAATCAGTTGAATTGCATGGAGAATTTTTAAGATATATAACGGTACAATTTTCAAGTGCTTCAGGAACATTCACTACCAACAGACAATTATTGTGCTGTCACATGTGGATATTTTCCAGACATAAAAGTGAATCTGGCCAGAGCTCCCTCTGCCTGGTTACACTGGAGTAGCCATTCTTTGTGCTTGAAAGTAATAAAATGACATTTCTTTAAAAAAATTGTACTACTCACCTCTGTCAACAACTTAGACTCACCTTTTTTACCTCACATCTGAATTAATAAGGTTTAAGTGCATCTGGAGGAGGGACTCACATATTTACAGCTTCATTCTAATTCTAACATGCATAATAGAAGCCAAAATCCAGACAGCAAACCAATTCAAATGGCAAGCTTTTACATACAAGTACCATTGCTACTGAGTTTGTCGGGGTCTCTTCTTATTTTTAAAAATTATCTGGTCTTTTCACCTGCTAGATATAGGCAAATATAAAAGACATCTGAATGATTAAACCCTAAGTGATCTATTAAATACATTTATTAAGATATGCTGGAGAAAGACTTTTGACTCTATCTTAAACTACTTTCATTTCTTTGGACCAAACAAACTTGCCTTCACTACGGCTGACGACAATTGTTCAGTCTTACACTGGATCAATTCAAGATGTATTTCGTAAGTGCAAAGCAACTCTGTTTACCAAAATTGGGCAGGTCAAAATCTTTCCTCATATATCCTTATCCAGGCTTACCGGTGAGCACACACTTGTACACATACAGCCAGGAAAATCCAATCCCCAGCTTGTGTACATACAAACAAGCATTCGGATGTTTGATCTCAGCTTATGTTGAAAGTAAGAATTCCTCTGCAGAAAAAGGAACCCCTCCATTGGCATATTTGTGACCTGGGAAATTGCTGGAATTCTCAGAGTGCTAAGGTGCAGGCAAATGATTAACATGTCTCCATAAATCACTGCAGATTTAAGATTTAAATACGTACAAAAATGGCAGGGACTCTTGGGTCTTCTATTTATAAATGCAGTCCTTTTTCTTTTGCTTCTCCCCCTCCCCTTCCCCTTTGGATCAAAGAGAGAATTCCAAGCAGACTGAAAAACAATGGTAAATGTTTGCATTGCTGAAATTCACGCTGGTGCCATAAGTGGATTTAAGGCGGACTGGGCTCTATAAACAAAATAAAAAGATGGCATCCAAATGAAAATATGTAAAAAAGATACTGGGGGAAAAATGCTTCAGAGAAGCAGTCTGGTTAGTTGTAAAATGACTTTAAATTAGGCTTTAAAAAGGATTGCTAAATCTTGACACATATATGAGCAGCTTATTATCATGCAATTGTGCAGTAGTTGCTTGATCTTGTTACTGATTCGTCACATATGAATAAATGATTAATTACCAGAAAGGCTAAAACAGAGTAGAGTGAGAGTACTGAAGCTCACCCTGAAAGAGGGGCTTAAACACGTTTATTGCCCTTTAAGTGCATTTCATTAAGGCCAATTAAGGACTTTCATGTCTTATTAGAAAAATGAAGTAGATTTATGAGGTTTTCGTAGGTTGTAAATGCTGGGGCTAGCAGATACAAAACTGAGCAGAAATGTGGTAGTTAAGAGCTAAGAAAATATATACAAATGCTCCCAGAAAGCAAATATTTAATGGCAGTAAAAAGCCGGTTCAACACGAAGGCGATCTTTAAATAAAAGAAAGGGCATAATTTTTATTTCCTCTCGTCTACTCACTATAAACTTAAGGATTTGTGCATGGGGAAGATTTCTCTCTGCAGTTCGGGAATCTACTTCAGGGTGGGAAAAAAACAAAGCTAACCCTAAAATGTCCTGGCAGGCACTGAGTCTTTTGTCAAAACCAAAGTATACACCAATAAAAACGCTCTTTTAATTCCAGGGTGAGAAACACATTTTTGAAAGAGGGGAAGCTCGAAAGTAAATCTAGCACTGACATGGTTGTTAGTAAACAAACAGCAAAGCAAAAATCACTGGCGAAGGTTGGAGCCACGTGCCTAACTTCCCACTTTTCCAGTCCCATCAGATGGTGTCAGAACGTTAGCCCAACCAAATGGCTATTATCCACCCTGGATTTCCTTGATTCATTTTCAAGGAAAATTACTGTGACAGGTCAGCAAGCATTTTCTGTTGCCCTTTGGGAATGATTATCACCCCACACCACTCTAGCCAAGGTGTTTATCTATTTACTCAACATTCAGGCAGTTCCTTTACTCTCTCTCTTTCTCACACAAACACACACACACACACCTTACACACAAACACATACCATACACACACGCACTTAAACAATATTTTCTCAGGGGACTCATGCTGCTTTTGTAAATGCAGGAACATGCATTTATGAATGTTTGGTAAAATGCGTATTTTTACCTTGCACACCATTATGGGAAGCCTCAACTGTTTATCATATACTCTCTTCGATAAATAATTTAAAACCATATGAAACTTCTTCAAGAAAATATCAACTGAAGATGTACAATCACAACTTTTTAAGCTCAAATCTCTCCTCCTTCAAAAAAAATGAATATTGGCAAGTCAGTAGATTACGTCTTCTTGATTTTTTAAAAAAAATTTCAGAGAAGTGCTATAGAGCACATGAAAGATATCCAAAACTCGCCAACAGTTTTGCAGCAGACACGTATTACTTTAAAACGAACGCCTCGGTTTTGCTTGTTGAAAACCTGTTTACTGTCACAGAAAAGACTGAACATAGAATTTTAGCACTTCTTCAAACGCACTGGCAAATTTTTCAGCTGAGAACCTTTAAAATGGTATTACTAGAAGATCTAACAGCAGGAAATCAGATTAACTGTGCTGTTTCAGAAGAAAAGATGAAGAGGTGGTGGACGATATTTATAAAGGTAGAAGTTGCAAAACTGAAGGTAAAGTCTCTGCCAAAAAATGACAACAAACACACCAAGCAGCAAACAAAATATTAATTTCAGTGTCTTTAGTGTAACCCTATTTTGTTCTGTGAATTTCATTTTCCAAATGAATCATGGCCTGGACAGAGACCTAAAGCAACTAGCCATGTATCTGTTCAGACTCTGCAAAGAATTTTATTGAACCAAAATGTGATGAGCATCTGTCCTCAGTGATTTATTCCAAACAGCAGAGATGTTATAAAACGAACACATTGCATCTCCTGCTATAAAAGAGAAACAAAATGATCTTCTAGTTAATATCCAATCAAACTTCAAGACACCTTATGGAGCACAAGGATTTCATGGGATCATTTCATTCCAGTGCACCTTTCTCGGGAACACTGAAACAGGATTAACTCTGGAATTTCTAAAACGCAAAGCTAAATGTGTATAACCGGTTTTGCTTTTTTCCAGGTCAACAGATGCCACTTGATTTTTATTTTTATTTTGACAACCCAAAATGTAGGCCCAGGCTAGGGTGCTAATTACCAATAAGTTCTTATTAAAGAACCAAGAGTGCTTTGTCAGAAAGTTCAATACCAATTTGGGTCTTAGGGTCACTGGGTTACAGATAGGAGTGGAATCTTTTCAAGTTCAGGATTTGATACATTTTGTCAGGCACAATAAACTATTTCTGGGAGAATTGTTGCTAAAAAAGAAAAAGATAAAAAGAGGTTGGGTTTAAAAGCCTCCCAAAACTTCCAGTGTGTAAGTTTTATTCCAGGAAAGAATTTTCAGATGGCTTTAGTACAGATGAATCCCAAATAGATTAATACCCATGGGAAAAGCACAAGGACGTTAAAATTACAACTCACACCCCAAATATTTCCACAATAATGCAGTGTGAGATTGTCAAATAAAAACAATACAAGCTTTATCTAATGTAGCCAAATTATTTTTGAGGAGTTCATTAAAACTAGGGAATTAAACTTTCAAGTGATGAAAAGGTAATTTCTGTTTATACCCAACTCAGAAAAAAAAAAGTCTCCAATTATTAGGGTTTAAAGCAAAATGAGGTTTTCCTGTTAGGAAAAGAGAATAAGTTCTATTGAATTGTAGAGCTAAATCTGCCAAACACAAAGAGCAGGGATGACATAAGGAAGGATTTAGCATATTCAAGCAGAGCTGGTCAATTTCAAACTCAACATGGACTTATTTCTCCCTGAATTTTCTAGGTTGGTCATCCATAAATCTTCATTGTAATGAACAAGCTGCCAAGTCTTGCCCTTTCCTTCAGGCTGTTCAAATTCTAATGAAATTCTATAGATAGAATTTCACTGGGCATGCTTGGCATACCTTGAATATACTGTCAGACAGAGCTTTGTGGTGCCACTTTGGGGTAGACAGTTTTGAAATAGAGGGGTGACTTTAAAGAAGCAGGCATAAATCTGATCAGTCCTTGTAGAATTCAGACTAGCTTTGGAAAAACCTCCAGCTCCATTTCAAGGCAAATAGCAATTTTCAGAGGTGAAAAGCTATGAGCCAAACTACCAGCCTGAAAGCTAGATTTCAACCATACACATGTATTGCTAGGGTCACACAGTGCTTTTTAAAACTGGTAAGCCAATGTTGAAAAATCAAGAATTTTTTTTTACCAGGTTTGTGGCTTCATTTGAAAAATCAGAATATCTGGAACAGTGGACTCAATTCCCTAAGGCAATGGTCGGCTGGAAAAGACTGCATTCTTTCTATAGTGCCCAATCTATCTTTCCAGTCCCTTTTATCTTATTACTGTCTGCTTCTCACATATGTCTGACCCTTGAATTTGGACCCTAGGCTTATAGTCTCTGAGCCCTTTCTTCACATCCCTTAAAATCCTCATGCATGAACTGTTAACAGCTCTGTTAACCAGAAAGAAATAAGAAATAAGAGATGCCTTATTTAGGGACCATGTGGCCCACCCAGGAGTTGATTACAAAATAAAATTCTGAATATTGACTCATCACATTTTCAACCCCTTATGCCAAAGATCAGCAAACTATGGTTCATGGGTGTACCAAATCCTGCCACTTTTTGTAAATAAAATTTTATTGAAACACAGCCATGTTCATTTATTTATATATTGTCTGTGATTCTTTCACATTACAATCCTGAGAGACCATATGACCTGAAAAGTCTAAATATTTACTATCTGGCCCTTTACAGAGAAAGTAAACCAGCCCCCACCCTATGCTCTAGATTTAGAGATGGGCTCCCATTTCTAGAGCCCATGAATGATGTTAAAGTCTGTTTAAAAACTACTGCTCCTTCCCAATGTGCTCTGCATCTGCTAAGGCCACCTGCATGAGTCAGTAACTGCTATTTTCTGTGTGGGCATGACCACAGTTCCAAATTCAGAAAGTATACATTTAATGGCATTATTTCCCCAGTACCTATATACCATATGCTTGAAGTTGTCTTTGTTGGCCACCTCAAGAGATGCCTGTGTTGACCATAATTTATGAACTGGCTATATCTTTGCTTAATTTTCTAAAATAATACATCCAGGGGGATAAACCTGAAGTCTATCCTGCCCACTGCTTCACTGGGTAGACTTACAATTATTGTATGCCCTGTCTGGCACTATGTTATATATAGCCCAAGAGTCTCCATAACACAATATTCTGCTTCATTAGAAGCAATAAAGTCAATAAGTTTGAGGGTCAACAAATGAGACAAAAATGACACAAGTGTATAGATTGGTGAGTGGTATTCTTCCTGCCCTAGTCTGTGGAAAATCTTAACACTAGCCAACACCTATTTAGGTTTTTTCTGTCCCATACATTGTACCATGAATTTGTCATCTAACACTCGTATTAACCCTCTGAGATAGGTGCTGTTATTCTCCCCTTTTACAGAGGAGCAAACAGATTTAAAGATGTTTAGGAATTTACCTAAGGTCATGAAGTTACTAATAACAAAGAGCAGGACTTTGACTAGAATTCAAGTCTGTCTGACTTCAAAGACTCGACTTTCACTGAGATTTCATGAAGCTGGAGAGACAGCCATTGGCACAAACCCCTTTTCCAGATGCAGAAATAGGGCAATGAATAATCATTTATTTTGATGGGCTGACAGATTTGGAATTTCGGTCCGAGATTGCTCAAATTCCCAATAGGTCATTTAGACATTGTGCTGCATAAGGCAAAGTGCCTTCCTTTTAGTTATAATTCATCCTTCCCTTTGAACTGTATCTATAATTCTGATGGACAAGAGCAAATACCTCCAAAGATTCTGGAGTATAAACAAATGTCAGAAGCCTCTCAGATGTACAAGGATATTCCAGAAGTGAATATTTCTGAATTGCTCCTGTTTATGTTTAGCTTCCCTTCTAGTTGGTGAATTTCTCAAGTTGATTTTCATTTCTTAGGTAAGCATGAGGCTTCCTGTTACCAATGAACTAGCCCTGAGCTCCATCGAGGGAGAGTTGAAATTATTGGCTGACCTCCCCCTACCCTCACCCACCCCATTTCCAACTAGCAGAACGTGGTCCAATATGCCTTACCCAGTGAGCACTCAACTAAGTATCTATTCGTTGACAAATACCGTAAATATGTTAGTACCTCTTGTGACCTCAAAAACCTACCCTCCCTTTTGCAAGTCAAAAGTCTCTGAATAAGGATGTGGGGCAGAAAGTCAGAAGAATTGAAAAAGAAAGAAGAGCCATCTGGAATTTCTCATGTTGCTGGGGTTTCGTTTTATTTTTGTTTTTTGTTTGTTTAGCTTAATTCAGAAGCTTTCCTCTCACTAGAAAAAAAATAAGAATTTGTGTTTGAAATAAAAGCTTTTGTATTTAATTTTACATCTTCCTACCTGAAGAAGAATGTTCCCATTGCAGGAGCTTTCTTGCTAACAATGGCTGGTAATTTGAGAGAAAACCCCCCTTTTAGAAGTGAGCAGGCACATCGTCTGAGCAGGCACCCAGGGAGGAATGTGTCATAAAGGCACATTCCTCATAATCAAGGATAATTCAAAAGGGAAACAGTGACCGAACATCCATGAGAGCCAACAGAAGCCTAATCCTGAGCCCAGCTCTGCAGACGGGGACACAGGCTGCTGCAAAGCCAGGGCAGATGCCAGGGAAGGGACCAGCCACAAATGGAACAGAAGTCCAGTCCAGAGCTTGGCATCTGGGTTCTTCAGCTGCCAGCCTTGCCTCGCGAGTAGCCACGATGTTTGGCTCCTGTGCAGAAAACAACAGAGGATGAGGCTAAAGAGGTCCATGCTCTGTCCTGCCAGCAACAGGACGAGCCAGTGCCAAGAGAAGGCTGCAGTGCCACACGGGTGCCAATGTGCCTTGGAACAGCTTTTATATTTTCTAAAAGGACAACAGAATTCCTGCAAAAAGAAAAGGCCAGATCCAACACTCAGAACCATTTCTCCTATTTTCCTTTTAAAAAAAAAAAAAAAAACACGCTATTTCTGTCCACAGTCCATTTTTTTTTTTCACAAGGCTAACGTGTACAGGTTGCTTTCTGCTTCTCTCTTGCATCCCATAGCCTCACATCAAAACCAAGCTGGCAGTTTGTTTCACAAATGTTACTAAACTTCTAATTTTGACCTCTCCATTATTATTTGCCTTCATTTAGTTCCCAGAAAGCATTGTCAATAGAATGTGTGGAGTGGGGTGGGGGATGCAGAAGGTAGCCGGAGACACCATCTTGGTTATGAGCTAAGTAAGCCATTCCAATCTTGGGGATTTACAGTAGGCTTTCAAAGACCCAGTGTTCTATTTATAAGGAAATCTTTTTGCAATTGTTCAACTGGGGAAACTGTAAGAAAACTGGAGCAGTAAAATGCTGGAATAAGTAAAATCCACTACCTAGATACCATGATTTCCTGAAACATAAGAAATCAGAAATAAACAGGTAGAATCCCTTTGTCCATTCGCATTAGATGGAGGAAAAGGAAGAAGAAAATAAAGAAGCCAAGGGAGGACACAGAGACCCTTCATTGTGGGGGGCTCCTCTAGCCCGGCTCAAATTAATGCTCAGATATATTAACCAGAGAAACAGTTCCAGTAAGAAAATATAAAATCTCTTATCATCATGGGGAAGATCTTGATTTTGTCACTTCATTCCAGGTCTTACAGAAGATGGGTGAATTTGAGAATAACACATGTAAGGTTTTAATAAAAACATCAGGGGCATTTTATTTACTAATATTACTAGGCTCTTATTTTTCTATTCAAAATCCCAATTAGTGGATACTAAGGGCAAACATTAAAATCTTCTCAATTATTCATATATGACCTCTTGTATTTTAATGTTTCTTTGGTGAAATACCTGGATAATTGATAAATAAAACATAGGCACAGGCCATCAGTATACTAAAATGCAATTCTCACATAAATCTTGGGGGAGAAAACAAGTCTTCTCAAGGTAACTGTGACTATTTCACTATTCCCTACCATGGAGCAAACAGCACACTCCATTCATAACTCTCATTTTATTATTTCTCTTCCCACACAGTGCTTTTGCTCAACTCGTTCCCTTCTCTTAAGCTAACTTTCTGCCCCAGCATTGTTTTCAAGGCTCAGCTTACATAAGTTATGAAACTTTTACAGGGGCCTTTCTTTTTCTCCTGTTCTTCCATCATTTATGTCTGTACCACAGAGCTCAGCATTTGATTATATTGCCTTGTAATTTTGTAGTTCTCACGTAAGTATTATTTATACAATGGTGGTCTCTTTGAAGGAAGAGGTCATGACTTCTAGTTTTTCTTATCATGGGCTGGGCCCATGATAATAGCTTGAAATTTTAGAAAAGATTACTTGCTTTTCAAATTCAAATTTATCTCTATGTGGATTCTTATCTCTATATGGATGATGAAAAATAAAGCTTTGGACAAGGCAAGGTTTACATGTCTATCAAAAATTAATATTTCTATGGGGACTTAATATCATTTATGGGGCACCAACTAAGTATACAAAAGGCAAGGGTTCAAAGAAGAGGAACCTTATAATCAAACCAGTGCAAGGTTAGAGCAATGGGCACAATAACAAACACTTGCAACGTGGTCCCTCGTGTTTACCATGAAGAAAGAACACAAGCACCTCACTGGGCTGGGTATCATCAGCATTTCTGGGCTCCCCTCAAATATTATTCCATAGTCCACTCTTCGGATTTTTAATGCTTCAGTGGTATACTAAATCTATTTAAATAGCATGTTTGAGGAAAGATGCTTCAGAATGTTTTTCTGAGGAATTCTCAGAGCCATAGTTCACCTGAAAGTATCACTTTATTTTCAGGGAAAAGAAAAAAAAAAACAAAGTCAAGAAAATCAACACTAGATGCTAATTTAATGCCTGTCTCGTCTGGGGACTGTGCCTCTTGAATGCTTAAATTTTTATTTTATTTTATTTATTTTATTAACAACATTGTATTAAAAGCCAACAGCAGTCTGCAAACTTAAGGACTACCAACTTGAACAAAGAGAGTAAGAGGGAAACAGAAATTGGTTTAAGAACTTTCAGTAATACCAACAGAAAGAAGATTTATTCAGAGATGTGAGTATCAATGTCATTTTATGTCAGATGTCAACATGTCAAAAATAATTGTGTTTTGTTGAAATAATTAAATAAAATCTCTTCTTTCCTTTGTTTCTTCATAAATACGTACACTGCATAAAGCAAGCATTTTCAAAATGTGCCATTCAGCTTAGAAACAGTATTTACCTTCCTGGTGTAGTTGGGGGTATCTGGTGTTAGAAAGGATGTTAAAGACTAGACCATCTTTAGCTGCCCGTGGGAAAACACAGACAGTTGTGAGGCTGTAAAGAGACTTTTAACTGGGCATTGTTCACTCTTCCTTCCTTACCCAACTGCCTCCTAACTCTAACCCACCACTTAGTAGCAGAGACATCTGTTTTACAACTAAACAGAAGAGAATTCTTTTTAAAAAGTACAGTCTACTAACATGCTGAGGCATTACCACTCATAATGTTATGCATCCTTTTATTCTTTGACAAGACATTTGTTTGAGGTTGACTAGACACAGCCAAAATGGCAACTGAAGGGACCAGTTCGGGAAACCCATCAAATGCCTCCAAAACAGGATGCTTGTGTTCTATTCATAACATCCTTCTTTTCCTCACTAATCATCCCAGGTTTTTGCAAGGGGCTTTGTAGTGAGTGAAAATGAAATTCATATATGTACGTCCACCAAGAAACAAAATGGGGCTTTAATAAAGAGAAAGCGAATTTGCTTTTCAAACTGGCACAGTGTGGATTTCAACTTTCTATGTATCACGAGAAATAAAGCTTTAGGCAAGACAAGGATATTCACACTTCTGCCAAAAATTAATATATTTTTTAATGATAAATTAACATCAAAAGTTTTATACATATTAGTGATGGTCTGACCTCCAACTGTTAACAGTCATGTCCAATCCACGCACACAGAAGGAGAAAATATGTCTAGTATGAATGTTCAGTTTGTTCAGTTCCCTCCCATGTCTTTTCAGCTGCTAATGCTGCTCTGCAAACAGATGATGGCTTTAATGGGAAAGGAAAACCAACAGGGATAAGCTACTTTAAATTTTTTGAGGTGATAATTTGTAAGTTAGATATGCTTCATCATTATGTTTACTAGAATACATATATATGTGTGCAATTTTAAAGCAACAACAAATTCCCAGAAGTTGATAGAATTTCAAAATAAAATCTCCTGTTGTTTTGAAAGCAGTGTCTGCCATTTTAGAGAGGGAATCTTCCAACTCAGTGGAACAAATATTTACTGAATAGCTACATTCCAGGTTTGTGTGTATTGAGGGGTGGAAGATGGTGGCGGGAAGTTGCAAAATGACATGGTCAGTGTAATAAAATTCAATTCAGAACCTAGAAAAATGTCACCCAATCCAGTTCCATATGCAAAATACAGGACAATTAGAAACTATCCCCAAATCTATCAAAGTACAAGCCAAAGCTAAGTAGCCAATGAGAAGCTGGCCATTCCATCAACTTTCTGCATGTTCTTTCTCTAAAAAAAATCCTTTTTATTGCAACGGAAACAGCACAAAGACCTCAGATAGAGAAGATGAAGGCCTGAAGACACAGTCAGTCCCATGATAATGGTAGCCCCACCAAAGACAAAAAGCAAAGACAATTAACCAAGGGATCCTCTCCCCAAGGAGAGTTAAAACAACAGAGTTGAGACCTTCACAGAAGCCAGGTTAGAATATTCACATTTAAGTCCTATAAAATATCAGCTTACATATTACTTGGTCTTGGAAACTGTGAAGGATTTCTCCTCTGAACAGAGTTTTTGTTATTCCAAAAGGTATACATTAGGAAAGTAATTCAATAATCATCATTTTTAGTACATTTATAGAAATTTCAAAAAGTATACATTTACAGCAGCATATAAAGAATGCCATGCAGCATCCACATATGGCTCCAGGAGACTAGTGTCCTGGTTCTTCTCCTACCTCACTGATGATGGCTCGTTCTCCGTGTCTTTGCTGATACCTTCCCCTCTCCCTGACTACTTAATGTTGGAGTCACCCAGTGCTCAGTCCTTGGTTCTCTCCTCTTCTCTACCTACATTCAGTCCTTGGATTTTAAATACTGCCTTAATGCTAACTACTCCCAAATTTATATCTCCTCCCCAGAGCCCTGTTCTGAACTACAACTGCCTACTCAATATTATCACATGTATGTCTAAATTCAGCATATTCAAAACTCCTTAACTTTTCTCCAAAACCTACTTCACTCATAGTCTTTCTATCAGTTGATGACACTGCCATCCGTCTAATTGTTTGTATCATAATCAATGCCTCTTTTTCTTTCATAAGCTATGTCTATATTGTTAGCAAATCCTGTTGGCTCAACCTTCAAAATATTTCTAGAATCCAACCATTTCTCACCACCTCCACTGTCACCTAGTCCTAGTTTAAGCCACCATCATCTGTAGACGTCTTTTGCCTTATAATAACTCCCTTGTCCTAGGTCTCTCTGCTTCTATCCTTGCCCAAGTCTATTCTTGACAGAGCAATCTATTTTATTTTCTTTTCTTTTCTTTTTTTTTTTTTTTGAAACAGGGTCTTGCTCTGTCACCTGGACTAGAGTGCAGTAGCATCATCATAGCTCACTGCAACCTCAAACTCCTGGGCTCAAGCAATCCTCCTGCCTCAGCCTCCCGAGTAGCTGGGACTACAGGCATGTGCCACCAGGTCTGGCTAATTTTTATTTTTTGTAAAGATGGGGTCTCCCTATTTTGCCCAGACTGGCCTCAAAGTGCAGGGCTCAAGCAATTGTCCCACCTCTGCCTCCCAAAGTGCTGGGATTACAGGCATGAGCCACCCTGCCTGGCCTCGGAGCAATCCTTTTAGAAAGTAAGTCAGATTGTATCACTCCTTAGCTCAGAACTCTCCAGTGGTTCCAGTGGTTCCCATTTTACTCAGAGGAAAAACTAAAATCCTTATAATAGGATTACCTCTTTAAATTCATTTCCTCCCACTCTCTCACTTTACTCACCACTCTGAATCCTTATAAACTTAGCATATGCTATTCTGTCTGTCTAGAATATTCTTTCCCCAGATATCCACCCAGCTGGGTCTCTCACTTCATTTTTGTTCCCATATTATTTTCTCAATAAGGCTTAACCTATAATATTTAAAATTGCAAACTGGCCCTCCACACTATTCCACTTTACTATTTTTTCCATTGCACTATAACTTTCTAACATACTCTATAATTTACTTATGTGGCATGCTTATTCTTTAATGTCTATCTACCATTTTAGAATATAAACTCTACAAAGCAGGGATCTTTATTTGTTCACCTCACTTATGGATCCTAAGTACTAGGACAGTGTCTGGCTCATAGCAAGTATTCAGTAAATATTGTTTTAATGAATTTCATTTGATAAATATATATTGAATACTTAAACTCTCTAGGCATTGGCTATATATGAATGAATCATGACCCTGTCCTCATAGAGCTTATATCCTAGTTAGGGGAGAGAGATAATTAACAAGTAAATTAGTAAGATAATTTCAGATGTCAATAAGTAGTGTGAAAAACAGGATTATGAGAAAGTTGTGGAGGGGCAACTTTAGATGGAATGGGCAAAGAAGTCTTCTCTGAAGAAGTGACATTTGGGTTAAAATCTGAATGACAAAAGGAACTGGACTACAACAATCTTGGAAGAGACCTCTTGGAAGAGGAGACAGATCAATAAAAGATCTAAGGCAATGATAAGATTAGCCTATAAAGCAATAGAAAGAAAGATAACATGGCTGATGAAAGTCAGTGTGGAGAATAGGTATTAACAGAGGTGAGTTTGGAGAGGTAGGCAGGGGCCAGATCACATAAGGCCTTGAACGCCATGGCAAAGAGTTTGAACTGTAGTCTATGTCCAACATAATCTGATTGATATTATAAAAATATTATTCCAGTTACTTTGCGGAGAATGGATTGAGGAAGGAAAAGTATAAAAACAGGCTGATTAAAAATATATTATAAGATAGCATGCAATACAGTAGATTGGATATTCTGGGGGGAATATATGGTCCAATGCAAAATGGCTTCTGTTGAATATGTTACAACAAACATGCTTTCAAACACACTGTTGGACTCACAGGAAAAAAAGGGAAATAACTTAATTGGAAAGTTGGACTAGATAATGAGTATTAAGCACAGAAGAAAGAAAGAGAAAGAAAGAAAGAAGGAAAGAAAGAAAGAAAGAAAGAGAGAGAGAGAGAGAGAGAGAGAAAGAAAGAAAAAGAAAAAGAAAGAAAGAAAGAAAGAAAGAAAGAAAGAAAGAAAGAAAGAAAGAAAGAAAGAAAGAAAGAAAGAAAGAAAGAAAGAAAGAAAGAAAGAAAGAAAGAAAGAAAGAAGGAAAGAAAGAAAGAAAGAAAGGGAGGGGAGGGGAGGGGAGGGGAGGGGAGGGGAGAGGAGAGGAGAGGAGATAACTGGTGGAAAAAATAAAATTTAACAGTGAATTGGAATCAGAATGGTAAGGAAACTTGGAAGTCAAGACAGTCCTGAGGGTAAAAGTCATCAACACATGAACCTAGAGGTGTGGGAAGTAAAAGTCACTTACAAAATGCAAGACTAGGCCTTAAGTTGCACAATGTAAATAGGCTGAAATCAGACACCTACATAATAATGGGACCCCCAAAGAGGCCATACTCTCAATGAAAGCATGAGCATGATAAAAAAAAGATCTCCTTCCCTGCCTCAAAGGGAGTCATCAGAAAAACCTGTCTGATCCAATCTTGGCTCTGGATATAATAATAATTACAGTATAAATGATAGTTTCCCTAAAATTTGTAACCTTCAAATGAGCCTAGGGTTGAAATTTTTATTAGCTTGACAACTGAGGAAATTCTAAACTGTTCAGAATCATGGTAAAGATACTGATTAAATTTAGACTTTGTAAAGTTGGGTGATATTTAAAGATTGATCACTAACAAAAAAGAAACGGAATATAAATTCTAGACTAATAGAGGGGAAAAATTAGACTAAGAAAAAAATTTAAACTCAACAAGAAAGAATAAAATATCAAATTTAGGGGGAAAATAGGATACATTAAAAGACAGAATAGGAACAAATAAGAATAAAAATGAAAACAGAATAAGATATTGGCAATAAATCAAATTACAATAAGTCAAGCTAGAAATTTTTGAAAAAATTCAGCTATATGCCATTCACAAGAGATACACACCTACATGCACAAAAATGGCAAAGTGGAAAATAAAAGCATGGAGAAAAATATGGCAGGCAAATGCTAATCAAAAGAAAAAATAGGCATGTTAATATTAAATCACATAACCCATAGGGCAAGAAAGCATCATTAGGGACAAAAATTGACACCATATAGGTCAAAATAAATAGGATAGATTATATATATATATGTATATTACATATATATTCTCTCCTATATTCTGGTCCGAGATATATTATACATATACTATATATATGATATATTTATAGTGCAATGGATTATAAATATATATTATATATGACATATTTTATAATATATTTATATATATCTCAGACCAGAAAGGAAAAACAATTCTGAAATTTATAGCACAAGAAGAAATTAATAAATTCACCATTTCGGAAGATTTAAAAAATTTATTTTAGTAATTAAAAGGTCAAAATCAATAGGGTTATAGATTTGAATAGCAAAATTAACAGGCTTGATTTAACGGAAATTTAAACAACCTACTCCAAACAACTAGAGAATGTTATTGTCTCAGACACATACAGAGAATTTACAAAAAGTGATCAAGTATCAGGGCACAAAGTATCAATAAATTTCAAAAAATATGTATCATACATTCCATATTCTCTCATCAAAATGCAATATTGTTTAAAATATATTAAAAGGATAACTTTTTAAAAATTATCTTAACACTTAAAATGTACTTCTAAATTGCTCAGAGATTAAAGAAAAACAAAATATAAATTTTTAAATATTATTTAAAGTCAAAATAAATGGGGTGTACAGACATTTTTTAAAATTTATAATAGAAAAGCAGAAAGGTTGAAACTTAATGAACAAAGTATCCAAATTAAAAGTTAGAAACATAAAAATGAATTAATGTTAATGAAGTGGAAGGAAGAAAAATGTTTAAACAATATAAATTAACCATTAAAATTAATTTAAAATGGAATACAATAGTAAATAACAAAATGAGAAGTTGATTTTTTTAAATACTAATAAAATAGACAAATGTATGAGAGATTGATCAAGAAAAAAGAGGCACAAATACATAATACTATAAGTGAAAATGAGTTTATAAATTCAGACACAGAAAATTTTTAAAAATCACTATACCTTGAACCATTAGGCTAATAATGTAACATTAATGAAATGGACAAATTCCATTAAAAATATAAAACTTAATAAAACTCACTCAAGAAGAAATAGAAAACACCTATCATCCCATTAACCTTTGTAAATATGGTACTTAAAAGCCTTCCCCTAAAAACCACCAGATTCAAATGGTTTTAGAAATGAATTGTTCTAAACTTTCAGGGTGCAAAATTTTTTAATTTATACAGAGAATGGAAAAAGAGAGAACATTTCTCAACTTATTTTAGGAAGGTTGTATAACCTTGATACTGAAGTCACACAAAGTCCTAATACAAAAGGAAAATACAGGGCAATCTCACACAATGCAAAATTCTGAACAAAATATTAACAAACTAAATCTAGATTTATAATTTTTAATGTAATGCATACTGATAAAGTTGGGTTTATCTCAGGAATGCAAGTCTCATTTAGTTATAAAAAGTCTTATATTTTACCATAATAAAAAATAAATAAAAGATAACATATGATAGTCTAAATGGATGCAAAAAATCCAACAAAATTTAAAACCCATTCATGTTAAAAGTTAATAGCAAATCAGAAAATGAAGATAACTTATTAATAACTAAGCAGAAAAACAGTGTCCACCAAAAATCTACCGTATATATAACATATAAAATAAAATATTAGTCATTATCTTTAAAATTAGAAAAAGAAATCCTCCATGGTTCTAGTCAGCAAATTCTGAAAACATTAATTTTTTAATTTCATAAAAGTTTAGAAATCAGGAAGAGAAGCTATAGTAATTACATGATATTATTTTTAATATAAAAACTTAAATAAGTCTACAAATTATTTTTTAAAGAAATATTTAATCAAGGTAAAAACTTACTATACAGAAATTAATTGCATTTCGATAAACCAGCAACAAACATAAAATGTAATTTTTAAAAGACCATTTACATACTAAAATATTTACAGATGAAATTTTAGATTTGTTTAAAAATAATACAGGATAGGAGAGTGGATGGAGGTATAGATGAAACAAGTAGGGCCATGTATTGATAACTGTTGAAGCTGGTTGATGAATTAACTGAGGCCATTACACTATCATCTATATATATGTACACTTGAGAGTTTTCACAATAAAATGTTTTAAAGATAATACCTACTAATACAAGTACTAAAGGAAAACATGGATTAAATTCTTTATAACCCAGAGTGGGAAAAACTTTCCTATCTGCCCACATAAAACAAAAAACTTGCATAGCAAAAATAAGAACCAAAAATAGAAAACACCTTAAGTAGAGCCAAAATACAAATGTCAAACTGGAAAAAAGAATTTGTAATAAACCACAGACAAAATGCAAATTCTCTAACATATAAAGAGCTCCTAAAAGTTGAGAAGACCAATAATCCAATAGAAAATAAGTTAGAAAAGTATAAGCAGGCAGGCCACAGAAATAAAAATATGTTCAATCTTGCTTACAATATAAGAAATGCATATTAAAACTATTCTGAAGATCCATTTCTCACTTATCAGATTAGAAAAAAAAAACAAACAAACCCACATCATGACAACATGATCTATTGGCAAGGCTAAAGGAAAATGGGCAGTCTTCTACAATGGTGGTAGAAATGCAAAAATGGTAAATGTCTGTGGAGATATATTTTAAATACTTAGCAAAATTTCATATGCATATTTGATCCAGCAATGCCACTTCTAGGACTCTATACCAAAGATCCACGGGCGAAATGCCAATAATGGAGGCACAAACTTATTAACTGTAACATTATATTCAATAGCAAAAAACGGGGAACAACCCAAATGTCTGTTATTGGGACCTGGTTGGATAAACTATGGTAAATCCATACAACACACTATATTGCAGCTGTACAAAAGAATAAGCTGTAAAAATAAACATCTGTAAATGTTGATACGGAATCTTATTCAAATATGTATTGCTAAATAATAAAACTAATATGGAAGAAAGTATTTATGGTTTTTTTGCATGCTATTTTCAAAGTTGTATTGTTATTGTATGCTTAGTATAAACATATCCATTGTGCAAAAGAAGGGAAGAGAAATAAGATTTTTATATAGGTATTTTTTATATTTTTGAAAAGAAACAACAGAAGGGACAATTTAAAACTATTTTTAAAAAATGGTTACCTATGACAGAGATAGAGAGCAGGGTGGAGGGGACAGGGACAGAATATATCTTGCTACATAGTTTTGATTTTGAAACCATACAAATTAAAAAACAAAATTAAATCAAAAAGGAATTATCAGTGCTTCAAAATTGAAAACAAACTGAAAGAAATGAATCCAACTAAATATCAAGTTGGTGGCTTAACTAGACATAGAAAAACTTTACTTCAGTTGACTCTAAAATACTCTGGAATATTCCTCTCTCATAGGATATAGTCTAAAAATAGAAAGAATCGCAGAGAAATTTCAAGTTTCGTTCAGCAGTCTTATGGCTAGTAGCAATACTAGTATTATTATTTTGAAACCATTAATATTATATCAAAGGATAAAGGAAATAATTATCCCCTTATGAGCCAAGATTCTCTGTGTAAGGAAAAACGCATACAAAGTTAAAACTCCATAAAATGAAGTTTGAATTAGAAAAACATCAACATCCTTTTTCTTATGAAAATACATATATTTCCTAGTTGTATTCCTTCATAAACCTAGAAGCAATGGCAACCCAAAAGCAATGAACACCCTTAGCACCTAGAATTAAGGTTTCTAAGTACCAATTGCCACAGAAGGACTCGGGGCTTTTTAGAGAAATTACTGCTTTTAGCTCTGGAGCAGGAAATGTACAAGATAAACCTGAGACATCTTTTGTGCGAGAAAGAAAGAAAGCCGCAAAAGACTAATGAAGTCATCTCAAAAGGACACAGGCGCCAACTTGAAAGGACTTCCAGTGAACTAAGATGAGACAATTTGAGCATCAGGAAGAATAATGACCACAATAGTTGACACATATAAAATATATAAAAACCCATAGTTCATAATGATATACATAGAAACTTGTAAGTCACCATTGAAAGTTACTCAAATACCTACCAATTATTCCGAGCATTAACTCAGTGAAAGAATCAAGCATTTATTCTTCCTTTTCATACAAATTTTATTTTTAGAGTAACCAAATAATGGATAAAAGGAGATCCTTTTTATAGAAGGAATACAAAAGAAATGATAGAATTAGATAATCACCATTTTTGCACTACTTAATGAAATAATAGAACAAGGCAATAATTATCAATGAATGCTGTGTTGATTATTCTCTGTTGGTCCCTCAGCTCTGTTCTCTGCCATCTCTGGGCTGCTTGTGCCCCAGGAATCTGACCTCGATGAACTGCTGCTGACAGAGGATGGAGTGGAGGGAGAGATTCGTGTTATTCCTCCCACTCCAGCTCAGGCTCACTGCTGTGCTGACAGGCTGCTTTTCCCTTTGGCCACAGCTGCCTTCAGGTGGCCCATCTCCCACCGCTACAGCGCTTACCTGGTAACAGCAATCTCTCCCTTTACCACTTCAGGCTTAGGGGCAGTAGAAGCCCCTGAGGGGTATGTGTACATATGTATATGTATATGTATACACACACATACACACACACACACACACACACGCACACACACAGAACCTGCATCCAATCCAATCTAGCTCCTAGACCTGACTCCCAGTTCATAGGAAATACGGGTCATAGAGGAACAACCTGGATAACTCAGCAAGGAAGAAAGCAGACTGTAATCCAAATCCAAACTGTAAGACATTCTACAAGACAAATAACCTGGATGCTCCAATAAATCAATTAAAAATGGGAGAGAAGGATGTATAGGAGTAAGAAACTTGAGGACAAGCAACCAAATGCAACATGTAGACTTTGTCTGGATCCTCATTCAAACAAACTACCCATCTGGAAGACAACTGGGCAAATCTCAACATGGCCCTGGTATTAGATGATATAAAAAAACTACTAATTTTGTTACATATGACAATGGCATAGTTGGTATGATTTTTTAAAATCCTTATTATCTAGACATGAATACTAAAGTATTTGTGGGTAAAATAACATAATATCTGGGATTTGTTTTAAAATACTCTAGGAAATAAAAGAAAGAGGTGATAAATGAGATAAGATTATCATAATTAATATTACTGTATAGTAAAAACATAAAGATTCCACATACAAAGGCAAGAATAAATACATAAAATCATAAAAATAAATTTCACAATAGATGTAAAAGACCTCAATGGAGAAAATTATAAAATTTTTAAAGATATCAAAAAGGCCTAACTAAATGGAATGGATAATAAATAAATTGATAGAGAGTATCAATATATTAAAGAGGTCAACTCTATCCAAATGTATCTAAAAAGGCAAAGTAATTCTAATCAAAATCTAAACAGAGGTTTTCAAGGATTTCAATCTGCCAATTTTAAAATACATATGGAAGAACTAAGGACCAAAAATAGTAAATACTCATAAAAAATTATCAGGTAAAGGAAATAGCCCTACGAGGAAACATATATTAAATCCATAGTAATTAATATAGTTTAAGCATAAAGATAAACATGAAAACCAATTGAACAGTTATTCCAAATCAGACCCAAGCATATATGAAAATCTGATTTATTACGGCACTGCCTATTAAAGAAAAAATAATAGACTGTGGTTTTCCGTAAAGGAAAACAAAATAAATTGGGATACTTACTTTTGCTTTAGGTAAAAAAATTAATTTAAACCTTAAATTAATAAACTTTAAAGCTTTTAGAAAAAAAATATATGCTAAGTGACCTTAGAGTTGGGAAGTATTTCTTTAAAATATATAAAAATCACAATTCATAAAGTGCAAGATTAATAAATTTGATTCCATTAAAATGAAGAACTTCTGTTCATCAAATGATACCATAAGGAGAATAAAAATATAATCCACTAATTGAAGGGAGATATTTGTCTCATGTATAAAACAGAAAAGGATCACTATCCAAAATATATAAAGAATCCTTATTAATCACTTAAAAATTAAAAAGTGAACAAAATATATCATATTAGAATAGTTTAGGCAATGCTGGAGCAACAAAGAACCCTAAAAATTTCAGTGTATTAAACCCTACAAAGATTTATTTCTTGCTCACTCATTGTTCACTGCAGGTCAAGTGACTCTTCAGGGCAGCTGTCCTTTAAGCAGTGATGCAGCAATCCAAGCTATTTCAATCCTGGAGTTCCATCTCAACATAAGCCTCACTGATTCAGAAGAGGGAGCTAAGAAGGCATGCACCAACTCTTAAATGCTCTAGTTCTTCTCAGAACAATTGATCACAACAATTCGGTGGCTGAGAAGTTTGGGGAATCGCATAGGTAATGGTGAGCAGAACTTCCTCTGGGATAGACATAAACACATTCCATAGAAGGGGAGACAGAAATGGCGAAAGAAACACATGGGAAAGTGTTCAGATGTAGTAAAGGAAGCAACGAATAAAATCACTGTCAGATACCATTAAATACTACACCAAATTGGCAAAAACTTAAAAGTCTGATACCAAGTGTTGTTGACAAGAGTGGGGAGCAACAAATTGTCTTATACGGCTGGTAGAAGTGCCAATCAAAACAGTCATTCTGGAAAACAATTTGGCCTTATCTTGAAAAGCTGAGCATCCACATAAACTATGACCCAGAAATCCCATTGTAATTTTTTAAAATTGGGTGTCTTCTTGCATAATTTTATTTAAAAAGTTATATCACAAAGTAGATGTAGTTGCTGGCATATTATAGATATTGAAATTTTTATATCACTCATAAGTGAATGCAAAGAAATCTAAACACTGCAATAATTTTATAAACTCCATCATCCATTTAAAAATACATGTACAAATTCATCTTTAAAGTGAGAAATTTTGCACTGTTCCTTTAACTCCTTGAACTTTATTCTAATTTAATTCCTTTTATGTCTAAAAGCATTTTATTGATCAATCTGTCATATTCCTCTGCAACAAAAATACATCTTTAATACATTAAAATGTATGTCTATTTTCTTTATGTTCAGCCTCAGGAGACCCTGTGAACATGCTCATGACACCATGAATTGTGGCACCAAAGAGACAGAAACAAACCAAGTGCTATCAACAGGCAATTGTACAAATAGCGTTTACTCACATAATAGAATACTATGCAACACTGAAAAACCGGTAAACGACAATGATGTGCAACACATATCAACACAGATAAATTTCAAATACATAATTTTAGTGAAAAAAAACAAGCAGCATAAAAATACAGGACAAACAATATGCCATTTATAAAATATATATATATAAGTGAACCATATATCATTGATAAACATCTACATGATAGAACTATAACAAAAGACAAAAGAAAGTTAACCGGAATGAGAACAGCAATAATATTTCTCCCACTGAGGAAAGGGAAGGGTGGTTTTAGAACAGGTGAAAGAGAGCTTCAACAATATTTCCAGTGTTTTACTGCTGACTTTTGGATGTTTATTTTACTATTCTTTTACATTATTTTTATGACTGCAATATTTTTTAATGTTTTCAAAGAGAAACAAAAGTGGCTACAAAAGTCCAGACTGACCTGACCTAAAGAGCCCCCATCATAATGCAGGTAATGTGCCTGGGAAGGCCATGTGGTCCCCATGTCTGGGACTCTGTCCTTTCCGCCTGAGCACTCAGTGTTGGGAGGAGCAAAGAAGCAAGGAGACAAGGTCCATACGTTCAGATCAGCTCTATGCTAGAGAGTCTCACTTCCGAGGTTTAGAGTTTGTTATCTGGTAGGACTGAAACTTTTTCATTTCCAGATTGATTGACAATATTTTGGCTCTTTCAAGCTGTTGCTTGTCCACACTGGAACTCTCCAGACTACAGTATCATTTCCCATTGCCCAAACTTTGATTCATTCTTTCACTCATTCATTCAACAAATGTTTATTGACTTCCCACACTGTGCCAGACCCTGTGAAGAACACAGAGCAGCCTCTGTTCTCTTGAAGGCTACAGTTCACAGGAATTTTAGGGGAAGAAGTAAGGACCATTCAACAGAAAGAACAGAGGAGGGGAGGAAAAGAGGGGAGAGAGAATGAAGGCAAATATCCTGACAACAGAAGGCGATGAACCGGCAGAAATAACAAGGATTTTATTTCTTTATTCCCTAAGCCCACCCTGTTTGGCACACTTTTCTCCATCCAGTTCCTCAGCTTTGCTGGGCGCTCAGTATTTAAGACATTCCTGATTTTCAGAGACAGCAAGAAAGGAAGAGAGAACTTAGGACCTGACACTTGACCCTGGGTGTGTTTTTCATGAGTACCTCACACTATTGTTTGTTTGTTTATTCTCTTTCAGGTCTACCTACCTCTTTAACCTTTTTTGGGCCATGACCTCCTAATGAAGCCTGTGGAACAGGTTTTAAGAATAACCTTTTCAAATGCATAAAATAAAAACATATAGGATTACAAACCAATTACATTAAAATGCAATGGGCTTCCCTGAGAGAGGACAGACTAGGAAAATAAAACAAAAAGGAGAAAGCAAGGCCTGTTCTTCTGAATGCTTCCACAAAAGATAACTGACGAGGGTATAGTGATTTAACCCAAGACGTACGTGTTTGCCTCACCAGAGGAATAAACTAACTCAAGAAAACTTGATTTAAAAGTGAAGTGGCTGATTGTCTATTTTCTAATAAAGCACTGTAATCAAAAATACTCAGTGTTGTACTTCAACAGAGTGTTTCATTTATCAAATGTTTCCAGAACATCCAATCCATTTCTTAATTTCTGTTTACTCTTTCATCATCTCCCCCCATGCACCCCTGCTTTATTCCAATCTTTGATCTGCGTCTTGGATGTTGACAAAGGATTTGGCTTATCCTGCCTCACTGCACAAGATTCTACCACCTCCCTATTAATGAAGCAATAACACTAGAAGGGGATCTAATGCAAGCACCATCTATGTGAGCAGTAACTGTGACATTGGGAGGCTTGTAGATTGCTAGATTGCACAGCTAATCATTCATGATAATTCATCCACCGGGCTGGATTTGGGGGGGCAATGCTTTCTGGCATGCCAAATCTGACACCCATCGCAACTCGGCATCTTCACAGAGAGTATTTGACAGAGATCTACGTGCACCCGCATGATGAAATGTGGTCCCTGCACCACCTCTTCATTTGGGAAACTCCCCAAACACCCCTTTAATAAAAGACAAAGATTTAAATATCTCCAGACCCAAGAGACAGAAACACCTTGCCGTCTATTTTCTTTTCTCAGGAATTGCCTTTTTTCCCAAACAACACAATCAGCTATATCTACCGTTATAGTTTCAGAAAAAAACTATTGTATCACTTGCATCATGATATCCTTTTTGATAATCGATATCAGTTCACATAAATATTAAAATGCATTACCCTTACCCTTCCAAATGAGAACTCAATAACATTCTCTCTCTCCCCAACACCCGCACACACACACACACCATGTACGTTTACCCAGCACCTTCTCCCTCTTTACATCTTATAGTAGAGAGAGGAATAAAAAATTAAAAAATATTAGATATTGCCTTTTGACTTGACTGCTAACACAATAAAGCAGCATTGTAAACTGAATCATGGGAGTCTGCTGTTCTTATTGCTCTCTTTGCTGGTATTACTTCATGGATATTAGAACCCTTAGGGATATTGGAATATGAATAAAGATTTTTTTTAAATCAGCTGGGGTCTTTTTTTTCTTGGTTCTGTTTCTAAAAATAATGCAGTTTGCAAAAACAGAAGGTTTGGTTTATAACACAAACAAAATTGTTACATTCTGAATGGGTTGTAAGTACCTGATTCTTTGCCTTTTTACTCATCCCTGCAAAAAAAAAAAATCTGCAAATCCATTTGCTAACCAGCTGTACCTCTGTGCGAAATAGATAACAACCTGTGCAAGCCAGGGTTTGCTGTGAATCGGTGCTGATAGGCCTGAATCTCATAGCTTTTTTTAAATGCTAATGACAAGAAACATTTCCGAAGCCAAAACGCTCTTGTAGATCTGTCTTCCTCTATTATGACTGATATTTGCTTGTAAGTACATAGAACACTTGTTCCCTGTCCCTTATCTGTGGTGCTGCAGCATGCTGACCTACATACCATTCAGCACAATATGATGCACAAACATCTTCTATATAATTTTTCATTTTCGACTTAAAAACAGTAGAGGCAAAATAGGATTGCTGCAAATCTAACAAAGAGATGGCATTATTTCCAAATAAAAATGTGCATTTTTCCAAAGAATTTATTTGTCTAGCAGCATGAAGTCCATACATAGCAATGCTGGGAAAAGGGTGTTGAATTGCGATTAGGAAGGAAGGACTTAGGGAGAGAAACAAAACCCATCTTTTCTACTATCCAAGAATAATTAAACTAACTTATTTCTCACCACAATTAAAAGTTCAGCTTTTCTGAACCGTGTTTTTGCAGTGTCACGCAATGCGGCAGATATAATAATCCTGAAATACATACAATAATAACAAAGGAATAAGGGTAGAAAGTGACACGGGTAGCTGTAGGGAGGGAGGAAATAATCTATTTTCACACCTGCTGTTGTCAGAACACTCCAAACCGAGTTATTTATCTTTTTTAAATTTCTCGTCGCTATGGCTGCCACTTTGTAGGTCCTCTCCAACATTGATATGATACTTGGGTTTACAGCAAAACTGTTAATAGCTGCAGTTGAAACCTTAAGCTTGTGGTTATCTGATGACCTAGCCTTCTTAATGCTCTGCAAGACCATTGTAATTGCAAATACAGTCGAGCCAGGTAAAAAGGAGGACTATATTTCTAGGACAAGGGGACAAAGGAGACCAGAAGAGGTGCCAACAAAGTCAAAGGGCAAATAGGGTGACTGGCCAAATTGAAAACCCCTCATTAACTCAGAACACAGCTGGAAGTCTCCACTAACACCGCCTTTCCTCACCAGCTGAAGGGGTGGCTTACAAATGCACCTACGTTTAATTTTTAATGACCAGCTGTCTTTGTTTTCCAAGTTTGATGTGTCTAAAACAATTGGAAAATCCTCAAGTAAGATAAAAATGGCTTGGGCTGTGGCCCAAATGACCTCTTTCCTTGCACTTTAAGTAATTTATTTTGTTTCCTAATTATTTTGAGGAGACCTGAGTAAAAGAGCTGCAACAAATGCTTTGCCACCATGGTTGGGTGTTAACAATAAGTTTTAAGCATGAATCATATTTCTGAATCATTATTTTGTGGTTCTCTATAAGTAGAGCAACTCTTTATGAAGAGTTAGCAATTATTTAAGTTTGACCAGCTAGAAGCCTCTTTTCCAAAAACCCAGATTAAAGATAAAATAAATTTTCACACTTTTTGCAATTTTACAGTTATTTTGCTTAATTGTTTGCACCAGCCAAATTTATCCATCAGCTGCCAGATCTCTGCTTGTTTGTGAGCAGTGTTAACCCAGCATTTTACAATTTCTATATGATATGGTAAACAGAGCATTCTGCTGAGAGTCTGGAGACCCAGGGCTCATCTTAGCTCTACCATGAACTAGCTGTGTGACTTTGAGCAAGTTACTTGACTTCTCTGAACCTGTTTATCTGGGGTTTGGAGTAGTTAAATGGTAAGAGCTCTTCTGGCTGTAAAATTCTGCAATTGGCTCCCTGTATCCTTTTCATTTGGGACCATTTATCTCACCACTGTTGGCTCATGTTAACTGCTAAATACCGTAAAACAATTTTCTAAGAGCTTATTTCAGATGATACTGAAAACTCTTGGAAAACCTTGTTTTTCGGCATTACCGTAGATATGCTTAAGTGATAACCAGATTCCACTTTGCTATACATTGCTAATAGCAACATTATACTCCCACATGAGTTCCATAGGTCTAACTTATTAATGGTCTATGCTAATGCAATTTCCAGAAAGTATGTTATTATTAAATTTTCTGGAATTTCAACACAGCAAAACAACATATAACTGCTTGATAAATTACTCTGAATAGATTTAGTAATTTGTGTAAGGGTGGCTCTCATTTATGTAAGAAGCCTAAATCCATTTAAAGTTAATTTCTAATTTTCTTATATTTATGTCATTCAGAAATACACTGCTGGTCCAGGAGTAATCTTTCCAAAACCCAAGTGAACTATTAATTTTGTTTGGGTTAAGGCATAAAATGTTAACAGTGTACAGTATCCACAGTTTGCCAGTTACTCCTTCCAAATAGTCTGTGCTTTTTTTTCCTCAGAAGACTGAGATTTTGTGTAGCATCTCTGCTTTTTATCTTAAATACAAGGGAGAAGATAGATGGTTTTATTAAACCACAGTTCCTAGTAAATATCAAATTAACATTAAAATTTTCCTGGACTAAGCAATCTGCATTTTATACTACTTTTAATGATCTGGATGAATAATCATAGTTGAAAATTCTAGGTCCCTTTCTTTGAGTTCTAGTTACAAAATACACCCAAATGAAGATTCTATGTCCTCATTGTCATCATTATTTAAAAATAATCACCATATTGTTGAATTCTGTCTGATACTATGCTAGGCCCTATCCATAGAGCCATTTATATGGTTACAATAGCTGCCCCATGAAAGATGAGAAGATGACAGTAAGATGGATTTGCCCTCATAGAACATACAGATTATGAAATATAAGCACCAGGTAGAATTTCTACAAGGAGTGTAGAAAAGTGAATTTTAAATGCTATCCTCTGGTAACATCTTATGCTTTAGGCTTCAGCAGTCAATTATACACACACACACACACACCCTTCCAATGTACATCAAACACAGCAATACAGGGAACTGACTTGAAAAGCACTCACAAATGCAAAATCAAATTTCTGCTATGAGACAATTGCTTAAAGAATTTTAGACAACTGATTCTTACTTTGTTTTAACCAAATTCATTTACTTAACATTTATTGAGTTCTTACTACATGCCAAAGAGCATGTTTTTGCTAAGTTCAATGTAATTCATGAGAGAAATAAAATGATCAAGGAAGAAATCACACTGATTCCTAAAGCACTTTCATCACAAAATTTGCAAACCAAGTGAAATGGATAAGGTATTGTTAATAAAATATTTTACATCTGATTTTTAAAATCAAAGAAAAATTACTGAGATATTACCTTAACTATCTTTTCATAGTATCACTGAAAATATTTCAGACTTTTATCCCAGGAATTCTTTTGTAATAAACAGAATGTGTGATCCATTGCATTTAACTTTTAAAATGCAACTAATCTGTTAACTCTAGATTATCTGAAAGTATATGATCTAAATCATTGTCATGCTTAATCTCCAACTGGCCATTGAGTTAGTGGAAAGATACCTAAGAAGAGCATGTTCCATCCAAGTTATGTCAAAATATGTGCTGTAGGCATGATCATTAAAGTTACATTTCCACATCATTTCAGTTTGGCATCCTTTGGTCTGGAGGTATTGCACTAGGTGATCTCAGGAACACTTCCCCTCTTCTATAGGTATACTCAGGGAGCTTTACACTAGGTTAGTCTCATCTATGACTAGAGTGACCATTTGCTCAGGACGTCACAGTATATTACTATTGTCCCAGCATAATTATAGATAGCTTCCATTTACACTTTCAAAAAGACTCTGGTTAGAAATGATTAATTATATGGGCCCCCATTCACAGCACAATCTATGATACACACCTGCATTAGAACAAATTCTAGTCCTGACTAACATTAGAAATGTGTTGGTCTGCAAAGTTGCAGATTCCTACTGGAATTTATAATCCCCCTTTCCTCATAGTTTGGACATAGTTTTTGAAGAAACAAGCTGAACAGTCTACGCTGTCTGATTCCTGGATATGGGCTGTAGGAATATAACCTGTCAAACCACAGCTTTCCTCCATTTGCACCCACTGAATTTACTAAACATTCCCAGAATCCGGGTAAGCTCTACTGGATCCTGCACAAAGCCTGATTCTGCTACAAATCACTAAAGAATAGAAAATATATCTTATTCACCTTGATGTCTCCTAATGCCTTTAGCATTCAGCCTTGTTTGTAAGAACCACTGAATAAACGTTTGTTGAAATGCCTGGAACATTCAGTCAAAACACCTGGATGGTTGGCCTAATTCTTTACTTTCTACGTGGCCATTTATCATCATGTAGATCCAAAGAAATCCAGAAAACAGACAAATGCCAGGCCTGTGCATGTTTGTGGGGAAAAGTGCACAGGTGCAGATGGAAGGAAGTAACACCACACTTAAACCATCACTCTCCTCCTGGTAACTTCTCAATCTATCTTCATGTTATTTTCTAAGGCAATTAGTTGGCCACTTCTGCAACCAGATATTCTAGATGTAGGAGCCAGGTCTTTCCCCCCGAAAAAATCTATCAACAAAACAGTTGTTTCCACCTGGATCTCCTGAACAAATAAAGTCGTGTTTCAAACAGAATTTGGCTAAAGAAACATCAGTGCTTGATGCTCCATTCTTCCTTAACTTGTACAGCATCTCAGGAAGGCTTGGCTCCATGGAAAGGCCATCATAGTTATGGGAGAATAGTTAGGGGTGAAATAGAAGATAATGGAAGAGTTTAAAATAATCTTTTGCTCATTCTGACTGCTTTGAAAAGTTGAGATTTGTCCACAAGTTATTAGCAAGGATGCAGTATTTAAATAAACCTCATAAACTGTGCGGAAACATTTTGCCTCCTCAGTTTTTACATTCTCCAATTTTGATTTGTGATTTTTTTTTTCAATTCACAACTTTAGTACACTTGTGATTATTTTTTTCAGATCACCCAAGCAAACTGAATAAATGCTGTGACTATGCCTAATAGAATGATTTTTATGAGCCTACTATTACATGAGATAGAACCAAAACTGCCACATAATTTGGTGTTGTCTGGTAAGGAAAAGGTTTTATACAACATCCATTCATCTTTGGAAAACAAAATGAAACAAAACAAAAAACCTCCACGGATTTCAAGCTAGAAAGAAGGGACATGAAGAACTAGGCCCTGGAATCCAGGCTCCACAGCATACAACGTGTTCTTTCGGAAGGTTTGAGCTTTCTCCTTTCATCGGCCAACATGAAAGTTGTTTCAGCAAGTAGGGAACAAAGGAAAAATTTAATTTACAAAAGAAAGTTATATGGCACAGTGTCTGTTAGGAACTTTTGTTTACTGCTGCCCCTGGCATTATTTTTAACTATCTGTGGAATGGAGTTGCCTATACCAACACTGACAAGAAAATAGTGTGTTTCTGCACCCAACACATAAACTTTTGTCATATACATATGCACCCAGGATCCCATCAGCAACACCAGTGTTTACTGGAGGATGCTGGCAGAAAGAAGGCATGCTTGCATTCCTGGTGGGAGTGGGTCTGCATCCCAGCTTCCACATGTGGAGGATGGTCACTACAAACTCTTGTCTGAGGCTTCTACAGTTTGTGCCAGTTCACAACTCAGTTGACAAATCTCAGTGCTTCCCCATTTCAGGGAAAAATAGTCTTTAAAATAGCCTTGTAAACACTAGATGGATAAACTGAGTTGAGGAAACCTTTTCATTCATTGCATAGCTCCTCCTGGTCAATGCAAGATTTTAGAGTTTTTAACTGTAAAATCTCTAACTTCATCTAAAAGCATTATCTTTCCTTTTTTCTGTCAAAGAGAATATGATTCAGGTATGTAGCTGTGTCTTGCTCTGCTAAGGAAAGCAAGTCTGGTTGTTGAGATGACACGGTTCAGGACAGAGAAAAACACACAGGACGGGGAGACCAGAAACCTGGGTTCCAGGACCAATTCAGCCATGACCTGGCTGCTATGTTTCTTTGGACACATCACTTCATCTTCCTCTTCATCACAACTTCCTCATCAATACAATGAGAACCTTGGCTGAGATCATCTTGAATTTCCATACCAACTCTTAAATGAGTCCATGATTCTCTAAGAGTAACCTAGGTTTACTATCATGTGCACTTTAGTTGGGTGTGAAAGTTTACTTCTGATGCATTTAAATGCTGATCATTAAGAAAAAGAAAGTTTTGAGCTACAAAACCTGTCCATCCTGACCATAAACCCCATTACATTTGCAAACCCAATATTATATTCTGCCATGATCAGGCAGACCCAGACAGAAAGCTAACCAGATATCAAGAAAAAGTCCGACAAAGACATCCAGTGGCAAGTTATATTCCAAATGCTCTAAAGAACAGAAGATGCTTCATTTAATTCATGCTACAGCCTCCTATGGTTCAAAATGGGGAGTGAGATTAACCTCTAGCCAATTTTAAAATAAGAAAAAGATAATCTTTTGAAACACATGAAATCTAAAGAATCATTTCTGATTAAATATGCCATTATCAGAAAGAATCCACGATTTAACCATAACATTTGAAGACCCCAATATTAAAAGTACAGCTTTTCCTTGTGATTTTCAAACTTTTTAAAGCCAGCTCAATATCCCATGCTGACAAGCCTATAATTTAAAGAATTGGAATTATAAATTTGCCCCGTTCCCTAAAATTTTAATCTCTCTCTCCTTCTACCCACCCTCCATCTCACCATGGAATGACTACAGATTGCCTGGCTCTTCAATTGCTGCAGTCCCAGCCAGGTCAGCCAAGAGCAAAACTGAATTTACCATGGGACAATGAATTGCCGGAGTGTCCATAAAAGCTTGTTGCAGAGGGCAGTGAAGGAAACAGTTTCCAATTCCAAAAATACTTCTCTACTCTTAAAGGGGCAGCTTGCAGAAGAGCTGCACACATCTACTTTTAGTCATGCATTCATTTACTCCCTCTGCTCATTCACTCCAAATGGACCTCAAGCATTTCCTGGATAGGTAGACCACCGTCTGAGCATGTCAAAGCTTTTCTTTGTCACTGGAGCTGACAGCTATGTGTTTCCATGCACCACACACTTAGTTGAAGCCGGGTGGGGGTGGGACGAAAAAAAGAAGCACACAGATGTATAGTTAGATTTTATGTTCTGTAGGGATACCCTCGAAACATGTTAAAAAATGTCAGGCAAGACATCTGGTCAGCTGTCCTAATCCATATTGGGGTTTTTAGGCTACTGTTATGCCCCAATATGCTTTGAACATTGCCAATATGCTTTCTCTGCAGAAGCAGCAGTGTGTCCCCTTTGGTTTCTCAGTTCATCCCCAGCACTGGTGTTTATAGTGTCACGTACCGAGCAAAATGAAAAACCACATACTGTATCTCGTGTGCCTGGCTAATAAAATGGGTCGCACAAACCTTGTGCAATCAGTGATGGGGGCCGATTGGCTTAGGTCGGGTCCATCCTGCAGACTGCAAAAGAATCAGCTGTCACCCGTGCCATGCGGCAGATGGACAGTTTGCATCGATTTCCAGTCAGGCGCCAAACCCTTTAGAAGCTTTGGCAGCCCAAGCACCATCAGGCAGCAGCCTTTGATGTCCTGCAGATGGCTGTGGCAGCCATCTTGCCTTTGCATCCTGCGAGGCCCACGTCTTACTTTCAGGCAGCCTTCACTCTGGCCGAGGCCTGAGGTCAGCCAGAGACATGGGTCCCTGGTCTGAGAGGCACTCGCCACTAGCCATAGCCTTCTGCCAGCTCCACTTCTACATGGATAGCCACTAAAACGTGCTTTCTTTTTTTAAAAAAAGGAAAACATACACACACAGATCTGATTCTTCGTATCACAGATTTCCAGAGGCAAATATGCCTCTTTTCCTCTGCCCAGGTCACCAGTCCAACCCCTAGACAGTAACCTTTTTTCTTCTCTGGTAAGTGTGAGACTCCTCTGATACTGTCAAAATCTTCTACCCACATCGACTTCCGTGGAGATGACAGAAGCACCTAGATATTCCTTTCAAACCAAACAAAATCAGACAACAAAAGGAAGGCAGCTAAAGCATGGGCTGCTTCCTCCTACCCCCAGACTTCCTGAGGTAAATAATGCCTGTTTTCTCCTTCCCAGGCTACAAGTTTAGCCCAGACAACCTTAGACTCCCTCTTCCCCTGGCATTGCCACCAAACCACGGCAATCAAGCAAATTCAGAATAATCAGAATTGCAAACTGGAAGGTTTTAAATTTGATGTCCATTTTAAGACCCCTTCAGAACTCTGCTTCATCTGGGTCTGCCTTGCCCTAAGCTCTAAAGCAGAACAAAGCATGGTCTTCATGGTGGTCAGACTAATCTTGTGCCGTGAATAGCCCAGAGTAAGCTGTCACAACGCTGAGCCTGGAGATCTTCCAGACGGCGCCCTTGCGCATTTGGTAGAAGCAGTTGGGAATTCTGACTGGCACTATTAGGTAGAAGTCATGTCACTGCACCGTAGAAGCAAGTGTGGGGTCTTTCCCGCCTGTAAGATCAACCTAGAAATTTCTACTTCCTTCCACACTGCCTTGACAGAGCAGGGCAGGCAGGGAGAAGTTTAGAGCAAGTGGCTGACAAAAATTAAAAACAAACTCAGTGAAAATAAATTCAATAATGTGTGATTTCCAGCCACTCAACAGTAATAGAAATATTTGGTAAAAATATATAGATATAAATTGCCCATTAATGCAAACTGGTTAAAGCCAGTAAATGGAAAAAAATAAAAAGTTAATTAGAGCTTTTTGAAGCTTTGTTATATATACATCATTTGCAGGTGCTACAAAAGTGAAAAATAACCATTATAATTACTAGTATTCAAAGATTCATATTTTTCCCTGTGTAATTTATTTAGGATTATCAGTTTCCTTGTAGTTATACAAAAGGCCTGTCAAGGTGTTTCCCACGTGTTTGGCTCGTGTGTGTTCCAAAAACAAGCCAAAATGCTGTTGTATTTCACCCAGTACAGGGAAGCTACTCTGAGGAAAAAAAAATAGGCCAAGTTTTACCTGGATCTCTATCTTGGTAAATTATCTTACATATGTTTTAATTTTTTTTCTTGTTCTTTTTGTCTTTATCTTTCTCTCTCTCTTTGTTAAAATACATCTGTGTTTGTTGACTGCCCCAGATTATATCTAAGTGAGGAGTGGGTGTACTAGCACCTGGTATGGTATATGTAGCTTAACAATACATATCATTACATTATTTACAGCTCATTTTATGTTATTCAATAGTAAACTGCAAATTAACCCTTCAAGAACCAGTTGGAGAAAATGCCACGTTAAGCATGAGATATCCAATGAAAGCTTTTGTTCCTTGGCAGAACTGTTAAGAGTACATCTATAACTGTATTCATAAACACGGAAGTGTGTTCATTACAACAGGGATGCCCACCAGAGCCAGCTAATTCCTCTCTCAGGAAATCTGTTTCATAATGATATTCCTTACTCCACCACACTTGTACTTATGCTGATAACACAGGTTATAAAAGGGACTTAGGACAGAGTCAATTAATGTACTGGCTCTTTAACCTCCTTTATTAGAGTACATTAGGCACCAAAGGGACTCGATGTTATGCTTTCGGCAACAGAAAGACCCAGGCAATACCATTTCTTGCCATCTCAGCCCTGTCTTCAGTTCACAGGAATATACATCATGATCTGACCTCATTAGGCACTGATCCCGCTGCAGACGAACACAGAGGGCAAGGCTGGTGAAAGAGGGTGCCAAGAAAGTGCCCTGCTCACACCAAAGAAATCATCATCACCAAAGCAGATCTCAGGGCCCGTGGTACCTTTCCCTTAACGTTCTGATAAACTGGATCTTCTAGATCATCAAGTTCTACTGACTTTTGTCTGTCCACATTTGAGAGAACTGAAGCCCAGAGAGGCAAAACAACTAGCCTAAAGTCACCCAGTTTATTAGGAGCAGAACCAAAACTAGAGAATTCAGAGTTCCCAATTCCTAGAAGGGGGCTCCCACCCCACCTCCTGAGGTTTTTTCAATACAAAAAGCAATCATTAATAAGCAGTCATAAAAGACTGGACTCAGGGAAGGGAAAGAAAGGTAAATATAAATAAGTTTTAAAAGACAGAAGGAGAGATAGATAGATAGAAGGAATTTTAAACTGCACTGTGAGAGAGAAAAATACAAGTTTCACCTAAGTTCTTTGCTAATAAAGAATTTAGTTTCTCTTTTTCTCCTCTAATTCACATTAATAGGGAAATAAGTATATGTTAGGCCAAAATCAAATGTATCTTTAATAATATGAGGTTTTCTGAAAGAAGGATACAATATAATTTGAGGTGAGAAAGAATCCTCTGCTACTACGCTACCCAAACACTACTGCTAACCTTTAGAGAACCCAACCATGTCTTGTTGCTGAATTAATCAGTCTCAAGATTATCAGCAATTTAGCTACATTTTGTTGGTAATTAGCTTGATAAATTAAGATCTGCAATGGAAAACATGACATCTTATTGTTTCTGAGGTTTTATGGTATTTTTCTAAATATGGCAGCTTTCTTTTAAAACGTTCATTTCTGTTGCAAAGGAGACAAACAACAAAACCCAAAGTTTGTTGAGTCTGGCTGCAGAAAACAACAGTCTGCCCCAGATCCACTGGGCAAAATATCAAAGATTAGCCATTCATAATGCAAACTTCAAACGTGTGGTTTAAAATAACATTCAAATCCTGGGACTGTGAGCAGTGGCTTCTAGATAGTGAGAAACTATCAGTTCAATTCCTTCATGTTTCCTTTCTTTTCTATAATCACAGAACAAATGGGCTGGTGGAGAAATATTATGAAAAATGATGAAACATGGAAAGATGTTTCCATGTTTATCTGAATGGTTCTCTGTGTATTAAGAGCCCCAAAATGGCAAATTAGAAGCTGAGCTCTTTTTCATCAGAACTGTCCACAAACAAGATGATTTCTTGGGGCTAATTTCCATTCCGGGGATAGAGAAAGTTATTTTAAATGACCGAAGCCATTTCAAAAGGGTAAGAGCATGTCAACATGTCCACAGGGTCAGAACTGCTCGCTCTCAAAGATTTGAAATGCTCCAGAAGCTCTGGCAATACAATTCCCTCTCTTTCACAATGAATAGAAATGAGAAAAGGTATCTTCCTCTGAAACATGCTAAAAATATAGCAATTACCCAATACAGATGTGGTGTTATAAACTCCTATTCCAAAGCATTCTGTTTCAGCCATGATTTCCATTGCAGAAAACTGTACTAATAGAAACATCCCTATTAATCTGAATTTGAGATATTTCATACAATGTATATTACCTTGCTGCTGCCTGCAACCTTCTGCCAGGTTTTTTTTTTTTTTTTTTCCCTTTTTAGGAGGTGCTTTGAGGGGACCATACCATGAGAACAATACACAGCTGCTGCTGTATAGAGATATCTAATTGTCAATATTGTGGAAATTCTACAGCTTATTACGTGCATTCAGTCTAATTCTGGGCAAATTGCCAGTCACTTCAGGGACAATCAAGTGAGCCACATTACACGTGGTACAGCATCACAGCTTTAAGATACCCGGCTGTTTTGCCTCTGGCCAGAGAATGTTTGTACCAGTGCTACCGAGTGAAGGGGGGTAACTACAAATAAAATAAAATTTGTATTTTTTCAAGTGGGCCGCATTTCAAGCCCAGATGTTAGTAATGAAAGATTCAATTTAAGGATTTAAATTACAAATAAATAAAGTATGAAACAGATGTGATTTTTAAGGAAGTTCAAATTATCTAGGAAGAAAAATATCTTTGTGCATGACAAAGTAATAGGGATTGTCTTGAAGAGTCTGTTGAAAACAATCTGCTAAGCGCAATTCACCCTTAGGACAGGATTGGTTTGGAATGGGAAGGACTGGTGGAGCTTGTCATTAAACAAAAATTGTGTTTAATAAAACTTTATAACCGTGATTAATCCTATGAGGCCCTAAAGGAGTTTGCAGTTTCTGATAAACACATTTTCCTTGTTTGCAATGGTAATGATATTTTGAAGTGAATGGAATAAGAACAAAAAACTCTAAGGGTAGAAAAAGGAGGGTTTGGCAGGTACCACCTAGGTGGAAATTATGGGGACATGTAAGAAACAAGGGCCACCCATTAGGAAACTGCTTTGATGTGTATGTGACACATGTACCCAAAGATGAGTGTAAATATTACTGAGAAATCTGTTGAGCAGGCAGTAATGGAGCACATCTTTATTTATACAGACAAGCTAATAAGGCTTTTTTTACTCTAAGCTGATCGTTAGGTTTGCCTATCAAAAGGATGACAGTGATGTAAGACACACTGTCGCCTATTGGGAGACTATTCCATGAAAGTGAAATCAGAAGGGGCCATCCAGAGCTTCGCTGTCTAGTACAGTAGCACTAGTCATATGTGGCTATTTAAATTTGAATTTTAATTAATTAAAATTAAAAATTCCATTTTTTATCATGTTAGCCACATTTTAAGTACTCAAGCCACACCTGGCTAGTGGCTACCATATTGAACAGCACAGATAAAGAATATTTTTATCACCACAGAAAATTCTGTTGGACAGTGTTGCTCTAGACCAAAGAAGGAAGACCAGATTTGGACATTGAGAGACAGAGTGTAATTCTTAGTTTTCTTCTTTCTAGCCACGGGGTCTTGTGCCACTTGGTTCTCCTTTATTATCCTGAATGTCATGCATACCTATGTGTGCAGACACACACCTACATACCCTGATACTCAAACAAGGCTGATAAAAATAATCGTCATAATGACCTTTTTGAGGCCCCAAGGAAAAACCAATCCACAAGCCCAGCTCTGCTGAACTTATCTCTCACCTGCTGGTCAGTTATCTCCAGCAAGTGACTGAGGACACTTCCAGAATCTCATTCTCTATACACAGGAATTGTATGAATGCCCCAGCACCAACAACCAAACCTCTGGTAATCAAAGGTCACAAAACTAAATTGTTTTGTGACAACTTGGAGGTGGAGAAATACAAACTGCAAAGCAATAGGCCTTTAATAGCAGAACCAGTTCAGAAAAAAAAGCGTTAATCCTTTGACATATCAGCTCTAACAATTGAATAGTGGGTATGGTGGAAATCTTATCTCCTGGGCATCTTCCCTACTGCCAGCTGAGCATCCTCAGAGCGCCAGCTCACACACAGACCCACCCTGGAAGAACAGCACAGCTTCTTTGTGCACGGGGCATCATCCCTGTGCCACATGAACTTTTTCTGACTCCTTGGAACTGCCAGCAGCCATTTCACTTGGATTCTGGCTGTGACAAAAGCAGCACTACTTCGCTGGCATCAGATGGAAAATGTAATTTTATGAAAACTGGAAAGTTAAAACTCTTTCAAAAGTCAAGACCCTTCAATATGTGCTAGAGCAATTTTTGAAAGACTTTCATAAGATCTTCAAATTCTAAGAACACTCTCAAAATTCATACATTTTTCTCTATCATAAAATAGATACCTTTCTGTCATCTCCCACACAGACTTCCCCTCATTCTCTGTTTATTGAAGGATTTTTGGTTTATAAATCATATAGTTTTCTCTCTAATAGGATAATGCAAGTATTAAAAGAATCCTAGGATATTGGAGCTAGATGGTACTTTAGGGATGGTCTAGCCCAGGCTTCATAACTTGGGGGGCCCCAAACAACTAGGGCATTCATTAATGGGCTGCAGGAAACACATGAATCTTCCATTGTACATAAAATCGTGTATGGGAATTTTTCTGAGAAGAGGGTCCGTAGCTATTATCAAATCATCAAGGACCAAAAGAATGGCAAGAACCATTGATCTAGCCCATTTTAAACAAGCAAACTGAGACTCAGAGAAGTGAAGCAAACTTCCAAAAAGTCACACCAGCTAGTTTGTGACTCAGGTCAAACTAGAAACCCTTCTCCAGAATCATAGTCCACTGCAATCTCCATTATAAAAAGCTGCCTATTATTTCTTCTTGCCTATAGCTAACCCACATGCCACACTAAATTAAAAATCACTGGATCTGTTGTAATTCAAAAAAGCAAAAGAAAATCACAAATGAGAATTTTGGGTTTTAAGGAAATGTGCAATTGTAGGTGTGTTGTGTTCTGTGTTACCACTACACAAGCTCTCTAATAGTTACTTTCATTGATGGAAATTTGAGGAATTCATTGTTGTTTAGGAAAACTGCATTTTGCCTTTCTCTAACTTTTAGAACTATTGTAGAAAGATGTCCCCACCACTGGTCATTTTCTAGAGACTTACTATTTATTTTTAAATGAACTCATTTACCAGGTTCTGCTATATGCCTTAAATTTGGAATACAGATAAGCATGTGGATTATTAGGACATGCATGTGTGTTAACATTACTTGCTCACCAGCAATTTTTAAGAGGTTAAGGGGAAAAAAAGTACGTGGCTTTTAATTGAAGTTTTTAAGATACTTAACGTGCATTTACTTCTTCCACACCATAAGGGTTAAAGACCCAGACTCAAAACAGACTTGGACTTAATCTTGGCCCCACCACCTACCAACACACAAGCTCTCTGATCTTGGACCAATCACTTAATCTCTCCAAACCTCAACTTTCTCATCTGTGCAATGGAGATAATAATAGGAGCTACCTCATAGAATTGTTATAAAGCAATAAGCTCATGGACTTTGTGAAGTGTTTGGCATAGAGAAAGTGCTCAGTAAGGGTTAGGTCATGGTTACAAATTTTAGATGCCAAAGGTCATACATCTTAAAGTGTATAAGAATACCAATAAACCCATTTGTAGTGGGTTGAACAGTGGCCCTCCAAATGTTATATCCTCATCCTAACCCCAAGAACCTGTGAATGTGACCTTATATATAAAAAGGGTATTTGTGGATGTATTAATAATTGTTAAGGATCTCGAGATGAGATTGTCTTGGCTTATTTAGATGGGCCCTTAAATCCAGTAAGTGTCCTTATAAGAGACACACAGAGGAGGGACACGTGAAGGAAGAGGAGAGGCCACGTGAAGACGGAGGCAAAGATTGGAAAGATGCAGCCACAAGTCAAGGAACTCTGGGAGCCGCCAGAAGCTGGAAGAGGCAAGGAAGGAATCTCCCCTGGAGCCCTCAGAAGGCGTGTGGGCCTGCCAGCACATTCACTTTGAACTTCTGGACTTCAGTACTGTGCAAGAACAAATTTTTTGTTTGTTTGTTTTAAGCCACCAAGTTCATGGTAACTTGTCACAGCAGGCACAGGACACTAATACATCCATTATGTCGGAAGTGCAATTATATGCACTATTGATACACATGTACATAATCTACCGCAATATAAAACTGGGATTATTTTTAAGCAGTTCTCACAAATATTTGATTTATATTTAATAAAACTGACAAAACGTTAATCAAGGGACCTCAGTTCCTTTGAACATTTCCTTGACTTTTAGGTCTATGTTTCTCTGGGGCTGCACCAGAGTTGACATAGTATGCTCCACTCCCCTGGTCCCTGCTATCTTCTCCTTACTCCTCAAAGAAAATAGTCTTACGTGAAGCATCTCACTTGGTTTCACAACAAAGAGGGAACAAGCACAGTCTGTCAAACCCAGGGATGAACCCAAAAGCCAAATTAAAGCAGCAAGCTACAGAAAGGGCAGCCCAGCAAAGGCACATGCCGCTTAACTCCTGTACATAGAATCATTCTTCTGCCTTTTTTGAGGTTTCAGAATAATCAGAGTGGTGCTCAGAAGAAAAAAAAATGTAAGCAATCGTATTTCACTCTATTTGCAAATAGGTTAAATAATTACCTCTTTAGGAAGCTTTACATGCCTGTAAAATGGCATTGCCCAATCATTACTCGGCAATGCCACCCCAATACCCTCTTCAACTGTCCTTCAACTAAAGCCATAAGACAGACATGTATGCCAAGGTAAAGCCTTTTCAGTGAAAATGGTCAAACTTGTTTTGTCACCTGCTGTGATGACCAATGTGATCAAATGCATGGCCAATGTGGTCATGCAGTGCCTGGCCCAGACCCTCAGATCCCCTTGATGGGGCCTGTGTGCCTGGCGCCCCCCTGGCTTCTGCATTCTTCACTCCCAGGTTGCCAGTTACAGCTGCTGCCATCTCCAGGGGAGGACGACCCTTCCAATACTGGAGCTGCTGCACTTCACATGCTAAAGCTGGAAGCTCCTGGGAGTCTACAACAGCCGCTACCCAAGCCTCACCTCCTACCCACCCAACAGTCAGTAGTCAGCCACTCACCCATGTCACAAAACATCTTTCAGCTCAGGCCTATATTAGCAATGCTGAATGTCACACATCTACAAAATAATGTTCCTGAATTTGCACAACTAACTACCCTAAGACGTGCTTACGTATTTTAGTAGAAATAGACAATTACTGGATGATTAATTGATAGATAGGCATTTATCTTTGATGATATCAAATATTTGTCCTATGAGAACAAATTTCATTCTTGGAAGCAGGCAAAAGTCTAGTGAACAGGTGATAGACTAAGTCAAGTAAACTTCTTGGTCCAAAAAGGTTATAAATTTTTTTCAGAAAATAGATACTTGGTCTTATCAACTAACTCTGAGAAATATTCCAAAAGAAGCATTCAGGACAATCATAGTACTCCCAGTATTTGGATGTTTTTGTTGCTGAGTGTGTGTTTAAAAGTCTGTCTCCTTAATTCCCAGGCACACTTTGTGTATGAGTCATGAGATCAACATGCAGACCAAACATATATGCCATTCTGAGGAAAAATGGATTTCATGAAGTCTCTTTAAAAGTCCTCTGTCATTAAAAAAAAAATCCTGAAAGTTCTTAGTGTTTGTTGCTTTTTGCTCAATAGAATCACATGGTTTCAAATCAGGAAGGAAATCACCAGTAGGACCAACATAGTCTGGGAGACAGATAAGAGTGAGATAAAGAGGGAAAAAAAATCACCCTCTCTGATCAGATAGAGAGAATAAAGTGGATATTGGAGAGAAAGGTAACAGAAAAGTCAAGAGTCCTGGATTCAAATTCTGAGGTTCTGTCCTACTAATTTATTCAAGTCAGTTAGCCTACCTGAGCCTAGTTTTCTAACCTATGTAATGGACATAATAACACTCTCAGGGCTTCGAGGATCAATTAACACAAGGAATATAAAAATGTTTTGTGAACTGTACACACCAGGAAATGTTAGGGGATTTTTTCATTATGATAGGTAAAAATTAATAGTGTTTGAGGGTATGTCCACATCCCTACCCCCATGCCAACAGCACCACCTACCTGACGAAGAGAATTCTCTCTCTGGCGTTCTCCCTTCATGTCCTGCCCAAGCATCTCTGCAGCGTCTTCTATGGAGAGTACATCTTTCCCCAACTGGTGCTTTGGGCTTCTTAGATGCAGAATTGGGGGACTGGGGAGAGAAAAGACAAACAAGAATAAAGGAAAAGAAAAATGGCCAAAGGCGATTTACATAACAAAAGGCCGCAGGAGAGAGCCACGGGAAGAGAAGAGAAGTAGCCGTGTATGTTGGAGACAGAGGAATTTCTAAGTGATTTGATGCAAGAGGCACTGAAGTAACTGCAAAACGTGAGAGGGTTGATTGGAAATAAAAGAGTTGCTGTGGACTGTTATATTTAGATTCTATTAGAATTCCAAAATTCAAATAGAGAAGAGAATTCCTTTTTAATTAGTTTTGGCTTTGAAAAATATGATTCTTGAACAAGATGTAGCTTCCAGACTGAGCCAGATGGAACCCCAGATTTATAAGGGTTATAAACTGTAGCTAGTTGGACTGAGCAGTTTGGACTTATCAAGGTATAACCATCAAATTACTTTATTTTTCTAGTAACTACTACTAACTGCACTCTGCCAAACCACCCAATTTTTCTACAGATTAGTGGACATCCTTAATGATACCTCAGCCTGGTTCCATAACTTTACAGACACTTTCAGTTATAAAACAGTCCCATTTGGGTTGCTACAAGGTAGTCCTCACTATTTAAGGACTTGTGTTGAATTCAGAGTTTATCCCCTCCCCTCATGAGAGTAGCATTGTGGCTCTTCCACTGTAGATAATATTATCTGCTCTCTCTTTGCTATGTCTCCTTCTTCCCTGTGCTTACTCTTCTTGTGTTCCCACAGGAAGGAGGGAGAGAAAGAGTTATTTCCTTTTGTGGCCACTATGGCAAGTTGGCTGTCTTCTTCTTTGTTGGCTGAATGCACTGCCCCCTTACATGAACGCCCCCCTGCTGGGGCTGTTCCTGGGTCAGGTGCCTGATCTATTTCGTGGTCCGTATAGACCATGTGCCTCAGTGAGGCAGTTAGAGGTCTCCATTGGCCCCACTAATGAGGGAATCTATCCTTACCATTCCCTCTGCCTTGGTGGGTCCTGGAAAAATGCAACTATATCTTCCACTGACTCCCAGTAGGTGTCCTCTCATGCATGAGGTTCTTTGTTCCACACTACAGAGGTCACCCAAAAGCCAGAAGCCTCTAATATCATCCATTCTCCATATTTCCAATTCTAGAACCTATGCTCATGATAATTCATCTTCAGTGTCACTGAGGAATTAGGAAATCAAGAAGGCAATTCATTCCCTCCCTCTTCCTGCCAGTGCCATCATTCCATTCCCCCCTGTGCTTTCTCCCCACTCAGATAGCACTGGGGCAGATCAGCAGGTCCAGTGACTCACCAGATGCCCAACCCAGGAACAAGATGCCAGTTTACCTCTTTTTCTCACATTCTAAAAAAAAGGCCAGATGAGTACCTGCCCACAGGGGAGAAAAGATGAGTGTCTTAGTCCATTTGTGCTGCTATAACAAAATACCACAGACTGGGTAATTTATAAGCAATATAAATTCATTTCTCACAGTCCAAGATCAAGGTGCTGGCAAGATTGTGTCTGGTGAGGGCTGTTGTCTGCTTCCAAGATGGTGCCTTGTTGCTGCATCCTCCAAAGGGCACGAATGCTGTGTCCTCACATGGCAGAAGGGACAGAAGGGCAAGAGGAACCTAAGCTAGGTACCTCCAGCCCTTTTATAAGGCATTAATCCATTCATGAGGGTGGAGTAAACTACATTTCCAGGCTCCCTTGCCAGGTGTCCTACCATTACAGATTGGAAAAGAGGAGGGAGGAAGGTACTTAACTCTTGGGCTTCCAGCTCCAGGCTGCATCACTCCAGCAGTAAAGGGCAGCTATGGTTCCGACTTCCTAATTGTTTTGGCACTCATGGCATCAGCCTTATCACACCCCTTCAGCAAGGCTAATGGCAGCCATAATAGTGGCCCCATTCCACCCCCATGAATTGAGTACCAGCTGGACTTGCCCTTTGGACTGAGTACCAAGTAAGCCTTCCCACTGCATGGTTGACTGTGCCCTCCCAAAGCTCAGAACACCAACCAGCCATGCCTCCCCCAGAGATCTGAGCACCAGGCCCTCAAAACTCCTCTCTGAGACTTAACTACTTGCTCACAGAGGCTCCTCCTCCAAGCTCCCAGCTTCTAGTAACACTTCTTCTTCCCTCTCCAGTAATGCCTGAGTTTCAACCCCAGAGATCTTTAATTAATTACTCTTGAGTAAGGCCTGGGCGTCAGGATTTTTAAACACACTATTATGCATCCAAGGGGGAGAACCATTGCAATAAAGCATTTTTACAAATAATGAGAAAGGTGTTTTACACTGTTGCATCTACATCATATCACATTGACTCTCAGAGACCATCAGCACATTTCCTGATAAGGTAAGGTGGAAGCAAGGATGGCTGTGTAACTAATTCTTAAAGTCAAAAGGTAGCTGTTGAAATTTCACAGGCCCAGCACTAGGTTAGGTACTGCACAGGACACAGAGCAGTGAAAGACATGGTTCCTCGTCATCAGATCACCGTAATTTAGTTAGAGAAGTCAAGATTAATACTTATGAAAAAAGATTAAAGAACTATACAATGATAACAAGGAGATAATTGGCATAAAGACACAAAATACAACAAGGGTAGTTTGGTTTGGAATTGAAAACAATCCTTCTGCCTGCTCCTCCATGCCTCACCACAACAGGTGAACACACTTGCTTCCACCTACAGGGCTCAAGTTAGAATGCAGTGCTCTACATCACCTGTAGTCTTTATTTTAAGATTCTCAAGCCCCACCCCATTGTCTCTGAGTCAGAAGGGCCTAGCAATCAACATTTTAGCACACTCTCCAGGTGATTCTGATAGAGGTAGTTTCCAATCATACATAGGAGAAAACTGGTTGAAGAGTTTACTCCATCTCATTTTTCTTTAGCAAGCAGTTCCCTGTATCTGGGATCCAGGCATTTAGCTTCCCATCCCATTACCCCCTCTCCTTTCCTGAGCTCCTGAGATCCTCATAGCAAACTATCTTGCTGACTGCGGGACCAGACTGCTCCTTCAAGACTTGACCAAGAACCCTGCACTGATCCCAGTTATAATCTCTGCCCTGGCCTAACTGTTGCTGACCTTGGACTCTACCGAGTCCATATGCACCTAGGGCCTCATCCATGGTTCTCACCTGCTTACCTCCCAGCAACCTTGCCTCCGAAGAGCACAGCAAGGCTCCCTCGTGACATATGGGCTAAACTCATCCTAGCTGCCCTTTCTGGGGAGTGGGGCTTAGTTTGTACCTCGCAGTTTAGAATAGAGTGAAGTTTAATTGGCCATTAGGGCAACCGAAACCCGCAAGCTTAGGTTTGTCAATCAAGAGCTCTGGGCTAATTGGCTAAAGGCAGGAAAGCACACTCAAATATAAAAACAGCCAGATTTTGCCTCCTCCCTGTTGTGGGGGGAAAGTAGAAAGAGCTAAGAGGCTTCATGCAGTTCTAAATAATAACATCACATGGGTGTGGCACTTTGTGCTTCACAAAACCTTGCATGTGTTTTAGCTCTGTTGGTTCCTTCAACAACTTTGTAAGGGAAGCCATGCCGCTATTTTCATCCCCACTTCGTGACGGAGGCAATGGAGGACCTATGACTTGCTTGGAATACTTAAAACCCTCCCAAGGCTTCTCTGGTCATCAATTAACGTTCCTCTGGGTTCACACAGCTCTACAGCGGGACTGAGGAGCGCCAAGCACATAGCAGGAATTTTACAAGTTACCCTTCTCCTCTCCCCCTGGCTCAGTTCTCTCCAGCCCCACTGACTTCCCTGCTGTTGCTCCAACATGCCAGGTACCTGCTACCTCATGGCTGTGACCCTCGCTGGTCTCGTGCTGGAGATATCTCTCTCCAACTATTTGCATGGTTGGCTCCCTTCCTCCCTCCATTCATTCATTCATTCATTTCTGTCATTAGTCAAATATCCCTTTCTCTGTGAAGCCTTCCCTGACCAATCCACTTAAAATCCCAACTCCCCACCCCCAATCCCTACCTCCTCCCTGCTGTTTGTTTCTCCGTAGCGCATATTATCATTTGATACACTTATTTATGTTCTTTATTGTCTATCTCCCCCACAATGGCATATAAACTTATAAGCACAGATTCTTATCACTGCACAGAGTAGGCTGTCAATAAACATTTGTTGAATGAATAAATTATATCAACTAAGCCCTCAGCATCCCTGCAAGATAAGTTGTTATTAGTTCCACTTTAGAGATTAGGAAACTAAGACAAAGAGAGTTTAAGTAACTCACTCTAAATCTAGAGCTGCCAGACTTAGCAAATAAAAATAGGCTCAATTAAATTTCAATATCAGATAAACAACAAATAGAAAGTTTTAGAATAAGTATGTTCGATACAATATTTGGGACATAACTTATACTAAAAAATTACTTGTTGTTTACCTGAAATTCATATTTAACTTGGACATCCCACATTTTATCTGGCAGCCCTCCTTAAATTGTGCTGTAAGCAAGAGACAGAACTGAGAAGCTAGCCTAGGTTTCTATGACCCAAAAGCCCTACCTTAGTCCCTCATTCTGAAAAAAGAGGTCAAACAAACATACGCCAATCCATCCTCACAAAGACCAGCGATGAAAAAATCAGCTTCACAGGCCTTGCCAAAAGTTTTGGTTGCAGCGTCTGATACAGTGATACCTATTCATCAGAGGGGAAAACACCCCACTTTATCCTCCCGGGCTGTCAGTCTTATAGCTTTCATAAGCATTAAATTAATTTAAAAATCTAGAGCCTCTCAATGGAATTACAGTCCTCTAATTCAGTTGCCAGTTACTTATTCTATATTAATAATCCCATTCTATGACCGGCCATTGGATATAAAGGAGTTGATCTTATAAAATTTTAAAGTAAACCTGTTTCATTCCCAGGAGGGCCCAGTGTGACAGAACATATTACAGAAGATTGACAAGAAAATATTTGGGTAGCCAGGACATTCTCTGGAGCAGCATAGGATATTTAAATGATTTATTTGGAGGTGATGCTTCTAAGAAAAAAATGGCTGGCATAAAGCAACTTTTCCTGTGAGTAATATATCCCTCGACCAATCATGTAGGGAAACTAACCAAATCTAATGGTGTTTAGCTTCATCATCCCTCATTTAGATTTTCATTAGCAAATATTTTTCCTCACCATTACCAGAAAACATCATTTCCTAAGTATGAATCTTATTATAAAAGTGAGGCATTCAAATCTTAGAAAAAGCAGAGTTTAGATCTCATGATCTTTTGAGGAAGTTTAGGGTCCCAGAGTGTTTCCAGGGCTCTCCTATGCAAAGTTGCTCTAACCAGTGTGTTTAATAAATCACAAAGCTCTGCACAAACCCAGCTGAGGGCTTTGGGAAGTCATCCTTTCACATCAAGCAGAAGGTAGGGTGGCCCGTAAGGCAGATCCTGTAGAATTAATCACATCTTGTTTTTTATGAGCCCAAAGAATTAGTCCTACAGATGCTAGTTTACTGTGAAGACATTTGAGAAATTCCTCAAGGTAAATTACAAGTTCAGAACCTCTCACGAACTATATTTTATTAATTAGAACATTCTCATGGCATATAGAAGATGGAGTAGCTCTCATTATCCTCCTATCATACTTTTCCTCAACTTCTGAAAGTACACGTGCACGTGCACACACACACCCCTATGATTGTGCGCAAAACCCAGACTGGTCCATCTATCCCTAATCCCCTAGTCAGAGTGAGTCTTCAAGGATGGGCATGTGGCCAAGGATAGACCAATCAGAGCCTTTCCCTGGGACAATTCTATTTGATGCTCCCAAGGGAAGCCTCTTCCCTCTGAGGTCTCAGAGCTAGAAGGATATGATCCCAAGGCTAACAGTAATCACAATTTTTTTGCTTTGTGAAGACAACTATCTGCCACAGTGAAGACCAGGCTCCAAAGCTGCCCTGTTCCTCCTCAAGCTATTGCTTCAGATTGTATTAGCTGATCCAGCATCCTTCAAATAGAGCCCTTAAAAAAAAGTAAAGCTTAAGGCAGTTTGAGCTGAATTTCTCTCCCTTGCAAACAGAAGAATCCAGACTTATACATAAGGAGAAAACATTATTCCCATTTTATAGATTAAAAAAAAGAAACTTAAGGCACCAAAGGCCATGTGGCTTGCTCTTAACTGTGAATGTAACATTAGACTTTGAAATTGCTGCTACTCATCTGAAAACTAATACCTGAGACGCACCTCTCCTATAGCAGTGACTTTCAGAGATTTTCACAATTCACTGTAAGACCTACATTTTATATTACAATCCAGTATATGCATATGTTTGTGCATGAAACAAAAATTTCACATAATACTTGCCCTTATTAAGTGTGATGAACTCTTTTATCCTCTATTCTATTTCATTCTTTCAAATGCTGTTTGTGACCCACTAAATTGATTTCACCTCCCACTAAACTGATTTCACAATCCACTCGTGGGTCCAAAATTGTAACTATTTTAAAAATTGTGCTATAGTCCTTTCCACAATATATTGCTAATTAAATAAGCCTTCTCCCCACTATAAATTTCCCTTAGTATAGATGTGGATTTCTTTCTGTATTCATTTGGCTTGAGCATATGTAAATTACAAGGCATTCCTACAGGAATTATAAGAAAAAGAGAGAATTGGGAAATAGAGGAGAGAGAGGGAAAATAGAAGAGTCTAAGAGCAGGATTGTGCCATCAAGCTAGGAGAAAGATAAAGGGAACGCATTTATATAACACCAGCCTTGTCTTAAGTCACCTCCTGTGTCTATCCATTTCCACTTAGGTAGTTAACAGGCATCACAAGTTTAACAAGTGTCTTTGGTTTTCCTCCTCCTTCTTCTCTAGTCTTCTGAGCTCACTGTGGCACCACTATATTCAGGCCAAAAGACCACTTCCCAGGAGTTCTGACTTCAAAACATATCCCAAATCCAACCAGCAGTTCCACTGAGAGCACCCAAATGGAGCCATCATCATTTTTCACTTTGACTTCTACAATTGCCTCCTATGCTTGCCCCAAATCCACTCATTCTCCCACAATGTGCTGTCTTCAGAACTGCCAGAGTAATCTTTTGAAAAATTAAAATCAGATCATTTCATTTGCCACTTAAATTCCTACAAAGCCTTCCCCTTCACAGTTAGAAGAGAACCAGCCACCTTACCATGGCGCCCTCTTATGTTTCCAAACTCATCTTCCCCAGATCTCCCCTCACCATGCTCCACCCATCTTGCTAGTCCTTGAATACTGTTCCTTTTAGCTAAGACATCCTTTCTCCAGATCTTCTCCTTTTTCCCAAGTCTCTGCTCAAATTTCATGTCCTCAAAGAAGCCCTCCTGAACCCTTGCCTAAAGTAACCCCTACCACCTAGAGTTCTCTACCCTCCTGCCCTGTTCTATTATCCTTCCTTGCACTTATCACTACCTTAAATTATATTGCATGTTTGTTTGTTTATGTTCTGTCCCCCTCACTGGAATGTAACTTCCATGAAGCCAGGTGTTGACTGTGACGCCCAAAGAGATCGTCAAATTTAGCTGTGGATCAAGCAAAGCCAAGTTTATTGCTTACTGTAGCAGAGGAGCCCAGGGCCCTTCACAAAGTCTTAGTAGCATCACAGAAGGGAAAGATGAGGGCAGGATACTTTAAGATTTGATGGCTCAGTTTAAGACAGGTGTTTCAACACAGAGACCCTGATTGGAATTAAGTAAAGTTTGTGATAGAAAAGTTTAGGATTAGTGGACACAGGGGATGAGGGTTTTGAAGTGACCCTTGAGAGGTAAACACTCATTCGATAACCTAGTCAAATATTGTTTGGGGAAGATATATTATTACTCTGATAAGAGTTAGTTTACTATCTTATTATTCAGAAAAAAAAATAGACTTTTAGAATTTTAGAATTTCTGGAAACAATGTATTTGCAAGTTCATCTTTCTGGAAAAAAAATTTCTGAAAAAGTAAAGTTCTGTTAGTGTAGTCTTAATTCTTAATCCTATTAAGCTGTGTGGCTGTATAAGGCTTTAGTTCTCACAGGGATCCTGTTTGTCTGAATTAATACCATAAAGTGCTTAGAATCGTGCCTCACGCATAGTAGGCACTCAGTAAATATCTATTATTGTTTTTCTGTAGTTTTTGTTGCTAACACCCTGTGGAAAGTTCCTGTAAGGCACATAGTAAATGTGTGTTAAATGAGTTAATTAATTATTATGGTTGGAGAGACAGAAGACAGCTAAATCAAACATGAGAGATAGAGCAACTCAATGGTAGTGTCCTGCTATCTCCTTGTGGGTTCTGACATGGAGTTATTTGGGTAGAGATATTAAAAAGAATGTCGGGGAAATTCTCCTCTGCCACAGCAAGCTGAGTGGATTAAATATAGAATCCCCAGTGCTTTCCCTACATCAAGCATCCTTGTGCTGTGGACCATGGCAGGACCCCATTATGGAACTGAAAGTTAAAAATATAAAAAGGCAAAACCGTTGAACTCTTCAATGAAAGATCAGACACGAGATGACTGGGCTTTTCAACACATCTGCAGCAAAGCAAACAACTTTCTGCATGTCTCATTAAAGCTGCAGGGGAGAGAGATTCTGAATGCTTTCTATTAAGCAAGAATAGTGAATGGAAATTGATTTTGCACTAATAATAATGTAAGATGTATAAAATGCTATACATAAGGTCAAAGGATAATTTTTTATACTTGAAAACATGACTCCCATACAAATATAAAATGAATACCTGTCAAATATTTATTAACTCATTAATGAGGGAGGCAGTAAGAAAAATCTAGTTCAGAGAGCATTTTAAAGAATGGTGTGCTTGTAGGCATTTAAAAAGAAATGTTGGAATTATATTGTGAGGTTAGATGCAAAACTGATTAATGTTCCACAGGGCAATAAAAATTGTACCTTTGGGTTATCTTTGCTACTGGACAGAAATTATTTGCATCTCTGCCATACAAGATCGGCATGTTAACGTGTAACTTCACAGAGTTTGAGCTGTTAATTAATAGTAAACAGCAAGATCAAGCAAAGGTACATTCTCCAAGATAATTGATTATCCTTAAATGGCCTTGTTACACAATGTCCTTGTATAACATTGAAAGGACATGCCTTATTCCCATGCTTTGGAGAATTTTTAACATTTTTTGTTTTTATGAGTGTGATTTACAGATGCTTTCATAGATTCTTTCAGTTCTGATTCCCATAAAGTCATATGTTTTCAACCATAAACTCTATCATGAGGGAAAAGAAGTGTTTTTTGTTCATTTTTTGTTTTGTTCTAGGAATGTCACCCTCGTGATTGGAACGGATCATTGTGCTCCTTCCCCAGACTGCAGGCTCTCCAAGGCCAAGACCAAGTCAACTCAAAAACTTCATCATTTACTTACTCAGCTACAAATTTCTACTGTCTACAGATGACTGGTACATTCTGGGAGCCATAATGATGCCTAGATAAATGAATGAATGTAATTAAAGCAAAAAAAAAGTTATCCTTAATCAGGAAAAAGTTATGAAGTCATGTAACAGTTTAACACACAGGTCCAGACCTTGAAACAATTACGCAACAAAGTTACAGCGCAGCTGGCCGAGCCTGGCTGAGCCCAGAGCCTCAGGAAGACACCATCCTTTTAGGACAAGTAGAAATCAGGCTATAAGGAACAGGTTTGGGCGTAAGGCAAAGGTTGGTCTAATCAGCAGTTGGCCCAGAAGACACTTTCTTCTACCTAAAATAACTGAGGGCTATAAATCCAGAGAACTGGTCCTCCCGGGTTTTTATTTTTGTTTTTCTGTCATGAAAAATTTTGTCCAATAATCGTGAAGAACAGAAATTGTAATAGTATCTATGTGTTTATTTGTTATACTTTTCCTAGGTGTTATTCAACAATTTAAGTCTGGGTGTGGTGGCTCATGCCTGTAATCCCAGCACTTGGGGAGGCCAAGGCAGGAGGATCACTTGAGTTCAGGAGTTCGAGACCAGCCCAGGCAACAAAGCAAGATTTCCTCGATCTCTACAAAAAAAAAAAAAAAAAATTGTTTTTAATTAGCCAAGCATGGGGGCACGCACATGTAGTCCCAGCTACCTGGGAGGCTGAGGTGGGAAGATAGCTTGAGCCCAAGATATCAAGGTTTCAGCGAGCTGTGATTGCATCTCTGTTTCTTAAAAAAAAAAAAAAAAAGTGGCTTAAGGAAAAAGATACCAAAAAGATATTTTTAATTTTTAATTAAAAAATAAAAACGTAAAATGAGAAAGATATGTTCTTGTATCAGAAACCTAGTGCTAAGCATCTTGGTAGCCAAAACTAGAAAGAAAATTTTACAAATTTTTCTCTAGCACTGAATTATATGAAGAATTTATTTTAAAAACCCTTGTATAGGGACACTAGATATTATGGCCAAAGCCTTTGTAATAATTATTACAAAACTTGAATTTATGCTTTTTATATTGCTATGTTTTTAATATTACTGCTTACTAAAAGTGAAGTCCACACTTCTGTATCATATAACACTATATCCACATATGCAGTGTTTGGGTGGTCTAACCAAATATAAATGTATAGCTTAAAGAATCTGTAGACAAAAATGCAGTCGATCTTTTGGCTTATCCACTTCAGACATCAATTACTTCATCTGTACTTTGACCAAGGCAGCCAACTTAAGACCGAGATATAAATGTTTCTATCTCAGTAATCTTTGTGTTTTCTGTGCCCAGCATAGGGCTTCATGTATAATAGTTGCCCAATAATTACTAGATAAGCAGCACTAGTGAGTGTTAGACAGCGAGTGGTGATGGAGAGTAGCCAGAAAGCTACGAAGTAGCAGACAGCTTGACGAAAAGGACTCCTATTGTGATATGAACAGGCGTGTCAACCTCCTCTCTCCCAGTGTCAGTGCATCTAATAGTTCTCTTCTAGTTCAGACTCACTACAGCTATGCAAGGAGACCGTTATCCATACTTTTAGCAATATACGGACGTTAACGATTCAAAACTTCTATGTCATTTATTCCTTAATAGGCGATAACAAATCCTTTGCTGGTTTTCTAGTGAGTAGTAAAAGGATTTTTTCTTTGTACCTGGGAGTCCAGTGGATGCCTGCAGTATTCTGACAGCCTCATTGGTGGAATGAGTAATGGAGGGCTTACAGCATCGGGGTCCTCGTGCAGGAACTCTGATAATATCAAGATCCAGGTGATACCAATGACCTGTTTCATAAAATAATCTGCTGAACAATCAAAACAGCTATCCTAGGAGTCTCCTGTGCTTTCCCTAGTCCAATCCATCTTGTAACGCACACAGACTGAATTTCTGAAATATCACTTTGATCATGTTCTGCCTTTGTTCAAAAACATTCCACATGGGGGATATTAAAAGTAAGCCAAGCAAGAGAGTTGGAAACTGCAGGGCAGTAAGGAGGACATCCTTCAGGGAACGTCCCATTCCTACTGCCTGTGCCCAGACTAAACACCCAGTAAACCTCTGGGCCACAGATGGGTGGGAACACAGGCCAAACTCTTTGGGACAGGAAATAGTGGTTTTGAAAAACACCCTGCTATATACCTTTCTGCTCTATCTTTTTCTCAAACATTCTCGAGGGGCAGAAAAGGCAGGGTCTTCCTGGGAGAGTTTTAGCATAATAAACACACCAATGGCAAAAACGCTATTTGCAATATATAGTATCATATATAATTACCTCCTTTTTTTTTTTTATTTCAGCTCATCATGGGGGTACAAAAGCTCAGGTTATATACATTGTCCATGTCCCGCCCATCCCCCTGAGTCAGAGCCTCAATCGTGTCCATTCTCCAGACAGTGCGCCTGGCATTCACCATGTAGTCATACCTCCATCCCCTCCCCCCACCTCCCACCTCCCCGAGTCAGCACCTTCAAGCATGACCATTCCCCAGACGGTGCGCAACGCACTCATCATGTAGGCATACACCCGTCCCCTCCCCCCACCCCCCTATAATTACCTCTTGATTCTCAGAACAACCCACCTTGTGGACCCTAGGACAGTAATCAAAAGCAGTGTTTCCCAAACTATCTCTGGTGATGGACCACTTTATTTTTGTTTCTAGTCTATTGCAGAACAATACTTTTGTAAAATAGTATCAAAATTGAATTGTTTAACTTCATTTTTATAACAAAGACATACAAAATATAAGCCCACAGTTGTTATTATATTCAACAGATATAAAAATATGCTCAAATTGCTTTAAAGGTTTCTGAATATTCACTGTCAATTTCTGGACTTGTCATATAGTAGTAACTTTCAAGGACTGGCACTGGCCAGGAAACAATACTTTGAATAGCACAGGTCTAAGAGTATTCTGGAAACCCCCTTAGACAAGCTCACTCTGTTTCTCTCTCATCACTCTGCTTGAGAATAAGCCATGCATGCAAGAAACATAAGGTGCCTAATGATGATTTTAGAGTAGTTCCCCACCCCTCATCCACGGTTCTTATTACCGGCAGTCAGTTAGGGTTCAAAAATATTAAATGGAAAATTCCAGAATAAACAATTCATAACTTTTAAATTGTGTCCCATTCTGAGTAGCATGATGAAGTCCTGCTCTGTCCCACTCTGTCCTGCCCGAGATGCATATCATGCCTTTGTCCAGTGTACCCACTCTGTACATGCTACCCACCCATTAGTCACTTAGTAGCTGGCTCAGTTATCAGATCAACAGATCAGAAGAAGAAGTTTAAGTACAATACAGTTAGATATTTTGAGAGAGAAAAACCACATTGTCATAACTGTTACTACAGTATATTGTCATAATTACCATATATGGGTAATTATATACGATACTGTATATTACAAATGATTTTATTATTAGTTGTTAATCTCTTACTGGCCTAATTGATAAATTAAACTATATCATAGGTACATATAGGAAAAAACATAGTATATATAGAGTTCAAGCATCCATTGGGGGTCTTAGAATGTATTCTCTGCAGAAAAGGGAGGACTACTGTATCAATGAATCACATGAGTTTTATGACATGAATCCAGCTTAGCTTGTACATCAAGTGTTTCATTGATATTTTACATATATACATACATACACACACACACACATGTAAATGTATGCATATCTATATTATGATTGAGGAAAAATCAGTCCTTGGGATACAGGTGATTTGGTCTCTTGGGAGGTATTAACAGTTAATTCTGTTATCTATTGATCATCACAGAAAGTGTGAACTTATTTAAAAGCATCACCTGCTTAGGTCCAAGGCAATTCTCAAAGCAAGAGCACCCCTCCATTACAAACAGAGCTCTCACCCTTCAGTGCCTCCTCCTACTTTGAGTCTGAGATACTATGGCCATTTTCAATTTTATGTCATGAGCAGAAAATATGTTATGTTCACATCCATGCCAAAGATCATCCAAAGTGTTCAGCATGTTTTCCTTCAGCAGGTAGAAGAGCGAGGGCATGCTTTCTAACCCAATGCTTACTTCTAACCCACATTTGAAAAATTCTGCTCTGTTCACCAAAATTGTTTTCTCTTCTTCCCAGGCTAATTTATATTCCCAAGTTCTGAACAATGGATGTGAATAGAAGAGAAGTATATCTCACTTCTTGGCTGTCCTCACAATGCACCTCCCCACCCTGCCGTCTTGCCTGGTCACTTGTGCTCCTGGCTGTCCTCCAGCAATCTCAGAAGCCACATATTGAAAACGAAGGAGCCTAAACTGGAGAACCCACAGCCCCTGAATCAATGCTTGGAGGAGCCTCTCCCCAATCAGGAACACTCATTCTAGACACTATGTAAGATTGAAAGCTGATGGGGGTTATGCCACTGCAACTTGGGGGTTTGTCTGTTGTAGCAGCTAATGTTACCTTAACTAATATACCTTCATAATAAAAAGTATTAATTATGTTTCCCCATCGTTGTGCAAGGCTGGCTGGTGAATTAGAACTTCTTTATAAATCAGCTCTCATCATGATCCATTCGATGGGCCTACTCTGTATCTATTCACTCATTCAAAAACTATATATTGAGCACCTACTATGGTGTCTTCACTGGGCACAAGTATAATATCCAAAGGTTCCTTAACATGAGACCCTAGAGGGACAATTCTTACTTCAAATTTGGTTCTAAAATGACTATGTTTATAGCTATAATTATAAAACAGAATACACCTGCTGACTCTCTAATGCTCACCCCTATTCCTCCTCTCCACCCCACTCAGCTCCACCTCTACATCCTTATGTGCCAAGGCAGAGAAGCAGCTTCAGGCTGTGTGATTTTGAAGAAAGAAAAAAGAAAGTCCCCCAGGTGGTTTTCTTCCCCTCAATTCAGATCCATGATCTCACAGGGACTTCCATCAGGGAGGATGCCATTTACACTGTGCTGGTGACAACAGAGACACAGGGAAGAGAAATGGTTTGCCCTTGTAAAATTAAGAGATTTTGATTCCTTTTTTATGTGACACACTGTGTAACCCCCTCCTAGGGGTCCTCAAGAAGCTTTCACTAAACCCCAGGATTACTTTTTAAGACTCTTTAAAGTCTGGTTTGTTTCTCATTCATGTGTCACAGCACTGAGATGGGACTTAGGGGAGGAACAAAAAGGCTCGAATTCTTACAATATGTCTGAATACATTCTTCAATGTATATACAGAATTGACACATGCATCTTACTCAAGATTCAACCCCCAAAGAGGCCTGTTCCACCTCTGTCATGTTTCAGCATGCATTGGCTAGATATTTTGCAGCCTTTGCAGAAAGTTTAACCATTTTGCATGAACATTCCCACCCAGCAGAGGCACAGTTCCCAAGCACACGATCAGATTTGTTTACTTGAAATGGAAAGTTGAGATTTGCAAAGCTATTTCGATTTGGTTTTTTTGCAAGTAAAAAATTAAGCTTAAATGAATATAACCCAGTATATTTTATTCTTTCCTGCTCCTCACATCCAACCTGTGGTCCCATTTCTCCAAGGAAAGATTCTTTTATTGTCCCCATTGTCCCACTCATACTACTCCCTTCTTCACTGTTTATAAAAACACTGCTGGGAAATTAAAACAAGAAATGCTATTTTCCAAAGAAACCGAAGCATATCTGAGATTAGGCAAATGACACTGTTTTAAATGATATTGGAAACTCAGAACCTAGTAGAGTGTTTTGCAGGCACTATCTGAATGGTTAATTATGATGATGGAAATGACAGAGAAACCCACCTACTCCTCAGAAAAAAAGAAAAGAAGGGAAGCCTTCAGTTTACAGACTGCAGATGCAGCTCAGGGACCAATGCTTGCTCTGAATATGGATTTCAGGAAACTTTGAATCACCCTTCATCTGCAGGATTTAAGCCCCCAAGGCTGGGACTATCTATTTTTCACATTTGATTTGGGTTGGGACCTGGGGCTGAAATCAGATATCATTACCCCTTCTCCTCACTACACTCCCCTGCGCCTCTGTAACTCTGTTATTTCTCCTATTAATATCTCATCAACATCGGGCAGGTGCTTCCTGTAGGGAGGTTCTTCATTAACAAGTTGTCAGTGGGACAAAGAGTCAGATTCCCACTGCTGAAGGAAATTGGCATGAGATCCGGCAGGAGGAGGCAGAAGAGCAGTCTGCGAAATGATTATACTTTCTATCGGGTCTGTTTTCCTATCAAACTTAAATCTGGACTCACCTATCTGACTTCCAAAAACTTTCCTGTAACTTCCTCCTTAAACAAACATTTGTTCTCAAATTAACTCTATTTTTACGCTCAATATAATATCTGAATCAGCAGTTTTTAAATACTCAATATATCTTTAAATGCCAACAGACAACAAGTATAGCAGGTGTTTAATTGTGGTTTAAGGATCCACATTGTTCACATTTTACAATCACAATTAAAATTAAGCAATAACACCAAAGGAGTTCCGGTATACAGCAATAATACTTACCAGTATAGTGAAATTGATAAGGATCCAGATATAATGATGCCCATTGTAGTAACCCTGTGGTGACTGATTGCTATTCTGCTGTTAGCAAACAACTAAGAAATACTTTATTTTTTCAGAATTATCAATTTGTTTCTAGGGTATGTGAACAATGGAAACCTTAAGGGAGAATGCAATAGTTAGTGAGGTATTAAAACAGTTATATAACTAATAAAAACACTAAATCAACTTAGATATGCAGCAGTGTGTCATTTCCATTTTAATAAAAAAGTACATTATTCTCTTCCCAAAATTATAAAATTTTATTTTTTTTTTACTCCGTGCCAACATATTTGGAAAGTAAAAAAGTCATAAATCTATGGTTTCTGGAATTGTCATTTATGTTATTCTCTAGTCCTTAAAAAAGATAGAATAAAAACAGGCATTTTCATAAAACAATCGATTTGAAAAATTATTTGCATTTGCCGCTTGTAATTTTTTTTTCTTTGGTGGGGGGGAGAGGGAGCATAGGGACTTATAAATAAAACACACTTGATTTTCATAGCATCCCTGTATGCTGAGCATTAAGATCCCTGAATGTGCCTGCTGAGAAACACGGTGTACTGGAACGCCTTATTGAAGGAAGCTCTCACATCCTCTGCTTGCAGGCTGCAGAGTGACAAAAGCCCAGGCGGTGGGTCAAACTTCTGTCCAATGAACTCCAGGCATGGGCCAGGTGAGAGGCAGTCCAGAAACCAAGCCAGGGCTGCAGCAGGCTCCAATTGTGGTCCTGAGCTGGCTTGGAACTTGTGGTTCCAAATCTTAGCAGAGCCACACAGATCTCAGATCAAGAAACTTAGGTGCATGTATTTTTTTCCTCTGAAAACACAGAGAGAGGCTTATCAGTATGGGCCTCTATTAGTTGATTTCCAAGCACTTTTGACAATTCTCGTGAGTTTATCACCTGGGTTGCTAGAGAACATCCTCCTACATGGAAGAGCCAAAAGTAGCTCTTGAAAGACCTAGATGTAGAATTTTAGAACTACAAGATCATTTGAGAAGACGTGAAGAAAGGCAAGAGGAGAAGATCAGAACTAGAAAGGTCCTTTGAGTTCATCCATAGCACTCAGTCTCATTTCTCCACCAAAGTACCCCGGGAACAGCGAAGGGGGAGAGCTTTTGAACTGGTTTCAACTGGCTTTCTCTAGTCCAGGCCAGTTGAAGCCAAATCCCTAGGGACAGGGCCCAGGCTCTTCCAGGTGATTCTAACACATAAATGCACAATACCAAGGAACTTGAGAGTGGAATCCCTTTATTTTAAAATTTGTGCATATTTTATAATTTGATTCAATAAAACATTTTCATTTTATTAGTGATATGGGTTTCCTTTTCCTCCAAATATTCAAGTCAAATCAATGAACCAGGAAGATGTGCCATATTCATCCTGTGGTTTCCCCTGCTCGTGAGGGTGTTATGAATGCCTGGGAGGCAAGGATCTAACTCAGCCTAAATGAAGAAACTGAGGCTCAGAGAGGTAAAGTCCCTTGAGACTTCTGACTATACCCCACCATCTGCTCCTTTGCAGCCTTCACAAAGGGCAACTTAGTGATGGAAAACTCTGGATTCCTTTCAAGAGAACATAAGGAAATATGAAATGGCTGGAAAGTCTGATAAGAGAACACCACAACAATGGCAGTTAGGATTTACTAAGCCCCTGCTAAATATCATAAATTTGCATATTCATGCATTTATTCAGCAAATTTCATTGACTATTATTATAGGAAAAGCACTAATCTATCCAACTGGGAATGCAAAAGATATCAACCTGAGACATGATTCCTGATTCCTTGGAACTTCAGGCTACTAAGGGAGAATGACATTAATCAAAAATTACAGTAATAATGATAATAATAAGTAATAATCATGCCCTGTGATAAATACTCTGAAAGAAATACGGTTCTGTGAGAGCAACAGGGGAAGCTGATCTATACAGTAGACTCAGGAAAGGAAGGGGCACCTGAGCTGAGAGCATGAAAGATGAATAGGAGCTCACCAAACGGTGGAGGACAAAAGAGCATCCCTCACAGAGAGAATATATGCAAAAGTCATATGGTGAGAGCAGGCAAAGCACTTTGGAAGACTTAAGAGAGCATTAGAGGGGCAGGGATGCAGGAGCTGGGGGAGCAGGAGCAGACTGGAGAGGCAGGCAAAGACCAGGCATTTATTCAGTGGTCCCCAACTTTTTTGGCAGCAGGGACCAGTTTCATGGAAGACAATTTTTCCACAGACCGAGGGTAGGGCCTGGGCAGGGAGGTGGTGCAGAGCTCAGGCCATGATACACAGCCCGTTTCCTAACAGGCCAGGGACAGGTACTGGGCCAACACCTAGGGATTGGGGATCACGGTAATAGATCTAATCTTTATTACCATCTTACATGGAGGATGTTTGGTTCCCATTTTATAGATAAGAAAACCAGGGAGCAAGTTAACCCAAGATCACATCACTAGTAAGTGACTAAGTGGCAATCAGACAAGTCTGCCTCCCACTTTATGCTCTGCCACTGCTCATGAATGCTTGGTATGGACAAAGGAGCTTTAGGGATTGTCTAGTTACACCTCCACGTGGGTCCACGTCCCCTCTGCATTGCGCCAACGAGCATCGTGCTCAGGCACTGGGACTGCAGACTCTACTGGGCTGAGTGGAATCCAAGGGAAGTTTATTCAAACCAGAAAGAATTTGGCCTCTGAATGACCAGATGTAAAAGAGCAGCCAAAGGAGGAGAGAGGAACCAGAGAACACTCAAGGCAGTCAGTGTAACCCTAGAATCTGTGTAGAATTTTCAAATTCTTTTAAACAGCTTTTTGTTGTGTCATGATGCTTTTAGCTGCACCTAACAGAAAACTCTAAATGCTTTAACCAGTGAAGACATTGTATTATTTCATGTAACACAAGTTCCAAAGGGGAATGTCTCCTGAGGGGGCTCACGTGGAGGTTCGGTGCAAACTCCGAGGACATTTTTTTTCCCCTCTGCTGCCCTTTATTTGTTAGCTTTGTCCTCAGTGAGCTTCCACCATAGTCACAATGTGGTTGTCACAATTTAGGTTTTCCAAGCAGACAGGACAACTATCAGCCAGAGGAGTAAGGGCTATTTCTTCCTTATGTCTCTTTTTTCAGAGCGAGGAAACGTTTTCTCAAACATCTCTGTACCAGCGGACTTCCCAGTTCCTGGTAGCCAGAACCGAGTCACATGCATGTCCAACCCCAACAACTGTCTAGGGCAATGAGAAGACCTCATATGGCTTAGACTAACCAAGGTTTACTTCCAAGCTGGGGATAGGGTCACCTAAAAGGTGATTATCTGAACAAAATTGGAGCTCTGTCAGCAAGGAAGTAGGGGGATCTATTTGAAGTAAGTGCCGAATAGTATTATCTCTCATTTGCTTGACTTGCTCAGAAAAGATCCCACCTTCTGGGTGGCAGGAATTGAGTGGCATCAGGTTCATCAATGGTTCTGATCTGTCTAATGTGGTATAAATAAAGCAATAACAATGTGTAAGAAAAGGAGAGTTTAACTTTGCATCCTAGCTCTCTCTTCATGCTGGGAGGAAAAAAGCAGGGCCAGCTTCCAGGCAAGCCTCAGGGGCAACTGCGAAGAAGTTATCAGGCCTGCAAGTGCATCCCTTGCAGTCCAGAGCCCAAGTTAGCCTGCCCACTCGTGAGGGTCAACAACACATCCAGTCCTGCCAGCCCTAAACCCAAGGACAGACTTTAGATTATCCTGAAGTCCATTATCAATCAGTGGGATGAAAATCATGATGCAATCATTTGGCACATCTCTCCCTCTGTTTCCATCTCAGGGGACCAGGGGGAGCTATAAACATTAATTAGGAAAAACCCGTGACACTCCTGAGATGATAACAGGGTTGGAATCACATCTGCCCATCTCAATTAGCTCAGAGGACAAACAGGCAGACCACCTAGCATCTTTCCTGGGGCTCGGTAATAAATGACATTGAAACCAACACCTAGCAGGTGACTCAAAAACCACTTTCAGACATTAAAAGTCATATGCATTTGAGTTGCAAATAGGCCCACCAGCAAACGTGTTGTCTGGGCTTTTTAATAATGTGGCATTCCCTCTCTCTGCAGATATCATCCTGCTCAACATCCCTTCATAATTCCTATAGGGTAACTGGAGTTTCTGTAAACATTCATAAAAAAAAAAAAAAAAACGCTACCCACATACAGTATAGTAGTAAGGAGAAGTTAAAAGCTAGGGTTCAGAAGTTATATATGGGCTAGAATATCAACTCCACTACTTATTAGCTATGTAACCTACTTCACCTCTCCAAGTCTCAATTTCCTCTTCTACAATATGGAAATTCTTTCAGTGGGGGTGTGAAGATTGAATGAGAGAATGACGTAGAGAGTGTTCGACACATAGTACATACTCAGTAACCTCTAGGTTTTATGATATTGGAAGAGGCATGGCATGATAATATACCAAGAAACAGGACAAACAGCACAGGACATGTGGGAAGAAATTACTCTCAGAAAACAAGGATTCTAGAATAGCAGACTATGGGATCATAGAGGTGAAAGAGGCCTCAGAGACAATGTAGAACTAATTCCTCATACTACATTCTAGGAATAGTGAAATCTAGTTTCTCAGAAATTTAGAAGGGTTAACATCCCTAGAAATCTTTTAGGGGCCCATTCCACAGTTGCAATATTTTAAATTTTTTGTATTAGCCATATTTTATTTTTAATACTTTAAATTCAAACAACTATTTCTTTTTGAGACAGGGTCTTACTCTATTGGTCAGGCTAGAGTGCAGTGGCATCATCGTAGATCACCGCAACCTGAAAATCCTGGGCTCAAGAGATCCTCAAGCAATTGCTCAAGCAATCCTGCCTCAGCTTTCTGAGTAACTAGGACAACAGGTGCATGCCACCACGCCCAGATAATTTTTTAATTTTTTGTACAGACACGGTCTTGAACTCCTGACCTCGAGTGATCCTCCAGCCTTGGCCTCCCGAAGTGCTAGGATTACAGGTGTGAGCCACCATGCCCAGACTCAAATGACTATTTTTAAGGAGAAGACACTTCTTTATGTTTTAATCCTCTAAACAATAATTTTTATAAAGTGTACAATATGTTTTTACCAACCATAAAAATGATTTTTTTTCAATTTTGTTCATAAATAAAATTACAAGTGATATTAAAAAGCATTTTCTGATATAAACAGACTATTAAATGCATTAGGGTGGCACAACCACGTGAGGAGCTCAGTTGCAATGTTGTAAACAAGCCCTTGAATCCCACAGTGTGATGTTTCTCACCACTACCACTCTTTAATGCTCCGTTCATGTATCACTACATTTATTGGGTACATGGTTCAGACACTATAAGAGGGGCTTTTAAGACCCCAAGCTCAGCATTTTACATACATAATTAATTGTGTGTCCTGACAGTAACCCTAAAGATTAGATACAACTGACCCCATTTGAATGTGAGAGGACTATCCAAAGGGTGTGTATAGCTCCAAAAAAAAGTTAGTGAGTTTTAATGATCAGATTTTTTTTTTTAGAGACAGGGTTTCACACTATTGCCCAGGCTGGAGTGTAATAGTGCTATCATAGCTCACTGCAGTCTCAAAATCCTGAGCTCAAGTGATCCTCCTGCCTCAGCCTCCCAAGTAGCTGGGACTACAGGCACATGCCATCATGCCTGGCTAATTTTTCTTATTTTTTGTAGAGATGGGGTCTTGCTATGTTGCCCAGGCTGGTCCCAAACTCCTAGACTCAAGCAATCCTCCCACCTCAGCCTCCCAAAGTGCTGGGATTAGAGGCGTGAGCCACTACACCTGGCCCTAGAGATCAGATTTGAGCTCTAGTCTATCTGTGTATTGCAACAAAAATGCTGACAACTAACTACCTCAAATAGCAGTGTATTAAACCTACATCCACATATTCTCAGTTATCTGCAGGTCAGCCCAGGGCCATTTGGTCTAGGTTGGACTTGATTCAGGGTAACTCTTGTCCAGATGGGTCTCTTCTTTCTGGTAGCATCAGGCTATCTCAGGCATGTTGTTCTCAGGGCCAGGGCAGAGGTACAAGAGAGCAAATCCAACTGTGCAAGCACCTTTCAAAATTTTGGTCACATCATTCATACTAACATTCCATTGACCAGAGAAAGCTACATGGACACAGTTCAGGAGTAGGGAATGTATTCCACTTCTCTTAGTGGGAAGAACTGCATAGTCATAAGGCAAAGGAGTGAGGAACTGAAGGCATTCAGGAAATCCACTACAGTCTGACTTCAAAGACTGCACACTTTCCTTTATCCCAACAACTTCCCCAAATAAACAAATAAATATAATGCCCTGGAAAGCTTTAATAGAAATACATCTAAGATGTCAGGGAAGTATGGTGGAAGAGGCATCTCTCTCAGCTCAGAGAGTGGAGAGAGTGGGGGAGGAGAAATGAGACTGCTAGAAAAAAATGTAATTACATTCCAAAGTCTCCTGATTGAAGACAAGGAGAGGGATAGGCATGAGGATGCCAAGCTCTGGCCTTAGCAGGTGGCTCACAATGGGAGGAAGCCTAAGGAGTGGGAAGAGCTTTTGATGATTCAGGTAAAACCAGGAGACAAGCAACAAACTGGAACTGATGCTTTCTGTGGTTTGCCTATCTCAGGTATTAGCTTGACAGAGAGATGGGCGTTATGATCAGTTAAACAATTTAATCAAACTTCATGCTGTAATCGTTGGGCAAATCAGGAATAATAATTCACTGGCAAGAGTCTAACAGCGAGAGGAGGGCAAGTGGAAACTCTAACAGCAGAGTGGCATCCCCTGGCCAGGGGCGGATTCGCACAGAGCTACAGCTGCAGGAGCCCGGATCCGGCCGTTGCTGGCTAACCACATCCCTGTGCAGGTTCAGAGACCACAAGAAGTGGCAGAAGCCAGCCCGGGGCCTACAGTGAGAGAACTCAGCCAACAACAAGGACAGATATGGCCACCCTCCTCCTGAAGAACACAGGAACCTTCTTAGTTTCCTTCACTCCTGGTGCCCCTGTCCAGTCGGTCCTGTCAGGGTATTAGCTCTGTGCCAGTCACTCCGAGAGGAGAGGAGTTCAAGGCCTGCATCGTTTGGTTGGGCGCTGAGTTTAAGACATATGAGGTAAATAGAGAATGACAAGAACACTGAGGAGTGGATTATGTGATACTGGTGCAAATTGCTGTGATGCTTCAAAGCAGTGCTTCTCAAAGTAGAACAGCACATCAGCATCCCATGGAAATCTGTTAGAAACAAAAAATTCTAGGGCCCCAATAAGACCTCCTGAATCAGAAACTCTGAGGGTTGATGGAGCTCAGCTGTCTGTGTTTTCACAAGCCCTCCGGTAAGCCTGAGAGCCTCTGTTTCCAAACACAGTGGGAGCAGAGAGGGCAGGAGGTTCCCTTGAAGGAACTGGGTAGTGGGAGAGACTTTGTACACTGTCCACCCTGAGGGCAGAGACGCAGGCATGAGAGTGACTCACTTAAGGACCAGTGAGGTGCATGCCTGGATAGAGGAAAGGATGACTCTGAGTGGCATACAGGTACAAGACCAGCCTGAGCGGGAGCAGTGGGGTTGGGGGCACATCTTGAAAAATGGGCACAAAACTGTTCGGACCTATTGCCCTGGAGAATGAAAAGGGCAAAGGACAGGAGAAACAGGGAGAACAATAACTCACCCTATCCTCCAACAGTGGTACTTCTTTTGAAAAGATATTAAAGGGCAGTATGAAAGTTAGAGCCAGCTGTCCAAGAAGTGACTGAAACAACAGTGGTCCAATGGTGAGAACCAAAAAAGAGTCAAAGAGATGTCACCTTCCGTAAGTGCTGAGTGCCCCTCCCTTGGCCCCTGGCCTCACGCCATCATCTGCCCCACAACAGCCCCCACCATAATAAAAAACTGTGGGTGAAAGGACTCTAAGAAAATAAGGAAGGCAGCAATATGAAGACTGGATTGAAAGTACAATAGACATGTATGTTTTAGAGGAAGTTTCTAAACTCCTCTTTGAGAAACTGCCTGAAATGGCTAAAAAGAAGAATTTAAAAATTTTTAATTTAAATTAAATTTAAATTAAATTTTAAAATCTTCACCAAAGCTAAAACTATATTTGTGGGTGTCAATAGGTTAAATTCCTGTCCCCCATCCCCAAATTTAGAACCTGTTGAAAAATACATGCAAATGTCAGGCATACAGAGATGAAAATGCCTACTTTATTACCAATATAATATATATTATATAAAAGTATTCAATACTTAGCTTGTAAATGATACATCCCAGATAGACTAGCCCACTCATGCCACTAACAACCAAGTCTGAAGAATCACAGACCAACACATTATGGAACAGAGGAGCAGGGTAGAAAGGGGGGTCTCTACAGACAGGCCAGCAGAGGAGGAGGGGGAGAGAGAGAGAGAGGAGAAAGAGAGAGAGAGGAGAAAGGCTGAGACTCTTCCTGCAAGATCAGCAATTGCACTGGTCAGCTTCCTGGAGAGGAATGAATAAGTCAGCAGAGAGAAGCCAGGAGAGTCTGCGATGAAACCTCCTCCATCCAGAAACTGAAACTGGGAGTGAGAACTCCTCCTAACAGTGCCAATTACATACCTCTAATTTCAAGGAATTTCTGCCAGATATAGCCTCAGAGAAGACCAAGCTGGAGGAAGACACCAAGAGCTTCCCCCAAAGTTAGGGCAGTATTGTGAGAAGAAAATAAAGGAAATTCTGGTAAACTGATCCTATATTTGAGGAGCAAGGTGTGAAGGTGTGGGTAGACAATGTACTAAAAAACAAAAGAGAAAGGAAAAATACCAAAGTAAACATCTATTAGTAGGCATAAATTTTCCATAGATTCAAGTCATTGACTATCATGCAGCCATTAACCAAAATAAATTAGAATTTTCTATTGACTTAGAGAGATTCCCACGAATTACTTATGAATAAGAAAATCAAGATGGTATATCTATACCATGGAATATTACTCAGCCATAAAAAATGATGAACAATACCTTTTGTAAGAACCTGGATGGAACTGGAGACCATTCGCCTAAGTGAAGTATCACAAGAATGGAAAAACAAACACTGCATGTACTCACCATTAAATTGGAACTAATCGCTCAGCACTTATGTGCACATATGGAAGTAACATTCACCAGGGATTGGGCAGGTGGGAGGGAGGGGGATTGGGAAATTCACACCTAATAGGTACAATGCACACTATGTGGGTGATGAGCACACTTATAACTTTGACTCAAATGCTACAAAAGCAATTTATGGAACTAAAATGTGTATACCCCTGTAATATTCTGAAATAAAATTTTTTAGAAGGTAAAAAAGAAAGAAAATCAAGATGCAAATATTTTATAGAAGACAGAAAATCATAAGTGTATATACCTACATGTATATTGCTATCTATGTTTGTGTAATGATAGGAGCACATAAAAAAATAGGACAGAATAGATGGTAGGTGGTTATTGTAGGTAACCTTTAGGAGAAGAGAATGGGAAAGCAAGCCAAAAAAAAAAAAGAAAGAAAGAAAAATAAGACCACACTAAGAAGAAGAAAACAAAATGAAAGGAATGAAAGAAGGAAGGAAGGAAGTATGCTTGCTATGATCTCATTTATCCAATTGTTTAAATTATATATATGGAAAATATTAAAATATAAATTTTTAATATTTGCATTTATATTTTCAAACATTGGGAACCAGAGGAATAGTACCCTATATAAGATCATTTCTCTCTGTCTTATATTTTCTGCAAATCCTCTGAGCCTCATTCCTAGGGAAGTTCAAGAAGCACCCACTTGGGTGACTCAAGGAACTCTGTATAGGGTCAACTTGCTGCGAGAACCTGCCCTAACTTTGTGCCCTTTGTAGTAGGATCAGAGTTTAGTCCTGTATTAAAGATTATATCCCTTCCTCTTCACCAAATTTTAATAATGTGGACTGTATCTTGTTTCTCATGGGCCACAGTCCCTGCCTGGAACCAGCCTCTCAGACACAGGGCTCTTGCTTGGTTTGGGTAGACACCATCCCCAACACAGGGACTAGAAAGTTATACCAGAATTCCAGCTGATATCAGTGTATTGCAGCCATACGTGATCCCCCAGATTCTTCACTATATCACAACGTTGTATCGCAACCCAACCCTTGCCAACAAACCCACCTTGCCTCCTTGTGGGCCTCCCTCATGCCATCCTCCTGCCAAAGACTGAGTTCTAGAGGACAGTGATGATACCAGTCTTATTCACCACCATTTCCTCGTCCCAAAGACAGAGCTTGGCACATAATGGACCTAAATACTAATGAATAAATGTATACATAAACTATATAACATCAGATACTCTGAATATCAGATTCAACCCCCTGAACATCTTTTCCATGCCTACCACTAGCCTGTGCCCCCAAATCCTAACACTACCTCAGTAAACACATCTATAATAGTTTGCACATTCCAGATGCTTCTGATTCGAGCTGATGCCCTCCCTTCAGATTTTTCATCTTGAAAGAGAATATCATTATTAGAGAAACAGAATTGGGGACCTGGGATTATGGGGTGAAAAAAAGATGGATTTTGTTTAGATCATGTTAGTATATAACAGTAAGACATCCAGTGAAGATGTCCTCTTATCTGATAGTGACCAGAGGAAAAATAGAAATGTAGATTTGGGAGATCTCAAAGATGACAGGAAAAAGTCACAAAAAATCATTACAGGCCCTGACTAGAAACAAAGAAACAGATGCTCACCTATGTCTGATTTATGAATATAGCCGAAGGTCCCAGCTAATCAACTGTGGCTCTGATAAATTCTCTATGCTATGCTCTCTCGATTACCTGTGAATTAACTATCCAATTCACTAGTCACTCTTCTGGAATCTGATAGAATTTTACATCCCATGACCCAGTCTTCTTGCCAACCCCAACCAAAAGATTGCATTTGAGTACTCTCGAGTCTTTGTAACATCTACCAACATTCTCCCTGAAGTCTAAAAATCATATTATTTTAATTAGATGTAAAAGAAAAAAAGTGCATTCACACAGTTAGTAGTACTGAAATCACACAGAACAACTTGCTAAAATCTATCATACTTTTTCTGACTCTCTTACATCTGTTTTAACCCAGCATCTTGAATAAAAGTGTATCTATTTCTCTTCTCTTTTCCTAGATGATAAACCCTCTGTGGAGAGGAAATACTCTTGCATTATCTTGTACTGTCAGAATATGTGCTTTACTTATAGGATGGATGGATAGATGAATTTTTTTAAGGTTGGGTAACCACTGGATTTTGTCCCTTAAGCTCTGGAAGAACTAAGCCAAACATTATTGGAACAACAAAACTTGGATGGAGTCTGAGTATTAGCTGGTAGTAATGTATTAGTATTAACTTTTTGATTTTGATGATTATATTATGGTTAAGTAGGAGAATGTCCTTGTTAGGAGGAAATAAACACTAAAGTATCTGTGGGTTTTGCGGCATTAGGTTAGCAACTTACTCTCAATGAGTTTAGAGGGGGAAAAAGTTACTTTATACTGTATCTCCAAATTTTCTACTAGTTTGTAATGGTGTTAAAATTTTAAAAACTAACTATGTTGTGCTAATAATAGGTAGTGGCATTATATGTTTGGAACAGATTGATATAAATATCTCTTGATAAGAAAATATTTACAGAAATTTCTAGGGTTTAAAGCATTGTTTTTATCATTTAAAAAGTTTATAGTTGTCTTCAAGGACAAAGACAGTGGACTAAACCCATTGGAATGCCATTAACTACCTCCCATTCTCAATCCTACATCCTCTCACTTGCCAGACTAGATGGTCAAATGATGTCATAGCTTTTGGTAAGACTTTTGAGAAATGTATAATCTATTTGCTGCTTTAAATGTTCTAGAGCAGCACTATCTAATAGAACATTTTGCAATGATGAAAATGTTTAATATCTTCCCTATCCAATATGGTAGCTACAAGCCACATGTGGCTATTGAACACCTGAAGCATGATTAGTGAAACTTAGGCATGGAATGTTTTGTTTTAATTTAAACATAAATGTAAGTAGTCACATGTGGCTACTGGCTACCATAATGAACAATATAATTCTAGATCACACGGAAATCTTGAAAACTTCCTAATTTCTTTTTAAAAGTTAGCCTAGCCCTGACCCCAAAATGTGATAATGTGAGCATTTAAAGATTATAAGCCAATCTTACTTACGTATATCAGAAAAAATACTAAATAAAATATTAAATTCATAGAATTGAGATGATTGTTTTAATTGTACATACACACATCTTGACCAACTTGGAATTAGTAGGATATTTGCAGAAAATTTTATTAATGTGACTCATTAATAGGTTAAAGAGAAAAACATAATCTTGATAAATGCCAATAAGATATCTGATAAAATTCAGTATTAATGCCTGAATTTTAAAAAACAAAACCCTAGTAAATCAGAACTAGAAGGCTTTTTCTTTAATAGTATGAAAAGTAACTATCAAAATTGAACTATAAGCAACTTATACCTAGTGATGAAACACTAGAAGCAGCCCATTAAAGTACACAACAAGAAAATATATTCCTCATGATTACCATTGTTTTGGCAGTGTTTGCCAATGATATATAACAAGAAAATGAAATTATATAAATATAAGAAAGGAATAAATCAAATGAACATCATTTGCAGATTTGACTGCTACTCAGAAAACCAAAGAAAATTTACTATTAGAATTAATATGAAACATCAGCAAGATTGTCAAATAAGGCAATTTAGTAATATCCCCCTCACTACTCTGTCTTTAGATTCATAATGATAGAGACCATCCCTGTTTCATTCATTTTATTTTTAGCACCTGGTGGAGTTCCTGAAACATAGAAGATATAATAAATATTTGTTGAATGAATCAATTGATTTGTTGACTTCAAAATCTAGAAATTTTGAGTTCTTAACTTATTTCCCCCAAAAAGCTGGTTTTCAAAATAAGAAAAACCATATGGTCATATCAATAAATATAGATTAAAAAGTATTCCACAAAATATAACACCCATTCATCATTTTAAAAAATAATATGTCAGCAAGCTGGAAACAGAACGGAGCTTCCTCAAAATTATAAAGAACACCTACCAAAAAGTCTACAGCTAGCATCATATTTAATAATGACAGATTGGATGTTTTTCCTCTAAAGTAAGAAACAAGACAAGAATGTCAATTCTTACCACTCCTACTCATTGTTGTCCTGGAAGTCCTACCTAGTGCAATAACAGAAGAAAAAGAAATATAAGATATACAGATTGGAAAGAAAGAGATAAAAGTGTCCTATTCACCAACAAGATTGTGCAGAAAAATCCAAGAAACCTATTTTTAAAAAAACTCCTAGAATTAATAAGTGAACTTAGGGTTGTAGTGTACAAGGTTAAAAGAAGAAAATCATATATCTTTTTCTGGAAGCCTCAGTTTTCTCATCTGTAAAATAGGGAAAATAATAAAATTTGTCCTAAAAGTTTTTTGTAAGAGTTAAACAGTTAATGTATGCAAACCATTTAGCATAGTGCCTTGTACATTGTAAGTGCTTAATAAAAGTTAGCTGTCACTTCACTATTACCAAGTATAGGAAGGCAGGCATGGATGCATGTGAAGTTGGTGTGAAAGAGAACTACAGGTTTTATGGACTAAAATCTCAATATGAGGTCAGTGAATTTAGCTTCCAAAAAACAGCTAAGGCAATCTTTTGACTGCATTCTGAGATCTACAGAATAAAAATATATTAAGTACATGTATACAACCCCCAACTGAGTTCTGTGTTCAGTTTTGTATGCCATATCTTAACAGGCACATTGAGAAAACCAATGGCCTCCTAGAGTATGAGCAGGAGGATGAAGATTAGAGAAACTATGCCCTGATTCCAGCAAATAGGGCTGATTACAATGGCTTAGCAGTTGCATGATAGCAGTGCACAAAAATGGAAAGATCTGTCATGTGGAATGGAGGTAGACATTCTCCAGAGGACAAATGTACGATAAGAAGATATAAAGTATATACTTATTTAAATATAATTTTAGAAATAACAATGAAAAATTCTCTCCAATGGAACTGGTTACCTTGTAGGATAAATAGGGATTAAAATACAATCCCCATATTTATGGATGAGGAAAATTAAGGCTAATTTTAAGAGTAAAGTTTCTTGACCAAGATCTCAAAGATTGCCAATACAGAGCCATGATTTAAATCTTGATCTTTTGACTCTGAATCTAAGGATTATCATGGTTCTTTAGCAAGTCAGGGAGAGGCTAGGACTGGTGTCCACAGTCGGGCTCAGCTATTCTATTTGGCCAAGTGGCCTGGGCCTCAAGAGTGAGGCTTAAGCAAAAATGCAACTGTTTTGAAGAAACTTTCTAACCATGCTGGAGTTAGTCCACAGAGCTGAGTATAGATACAGAAAGGTGTAGAATCTAACCATCCAGCTAGCTAGAGCTATCCACCAAATGAATATGGGGTAGGGTGATGGGGTGTGAGCAGATGCTATTGATGTTTTCTGCTGAGTGTTTGAAAACCTACTGTGAATATTGATGCCAAGAGCTTTTTGCTCTTCAAAAACAAACAGAAGATGGAACAGCCATTTTTTTCCCTCAGTACGAGATACTATTAGCCAAATGCAGAATTTCAGTTTGGGTAAGAAACACAGGTCCATCACACATTTGCTCCTATTATTAAAATGTGGTTGTTGATGCTTTGGTATTCCCTAATGTGGTTGTTGATGCTGTGGTTAGTATAACCCTCTCCTGAAAGTGTTATACTAACCACAGCATACAGAGGCCCAGGCAGCCAGACCATATGGGTGACAATGCCTTGTTCTCAAAGCCAGATCAGCCAATGAATGAATTTTTAAATAATTATTCAATCCTTTCCAACAGAACCTCATTAGCTGCAACCATTGTCACCTTCTATCCTGCCAGTGAATTGGGTTTTCAGTTCAGTAGAAGCTTAGAATTTTCCTACTCATGCAGGCAGATTAAAGCTCTCAACTAACTCAGGTGTAACTCATTTAATTCACTATCCAAGTAATTACTGCAGATGCAGATAAACCAGGCTAACGGGACAGAATCCACCTCCTAAAGCAAAACAAAGAGCAAGTAAGCATGTTTCTGAATACCCAGCAAAGGATGTGTCAGATGGCAGACATCTTTAAAAAAACAAAAACAAAAACAAAAATGCTCCAATGGCTTTGAAAATCAATGAATTCTAAGAGGAAAAAAAATCATAGCATGGCCTTTGTGCATTTGGGGTCTATTTGGTTCAACTTTGAATGCCATTTAACAACAGAAGTAAGTAGAAGCAACTGTTTCAGTCAAGTGAAATTTGAATTCAGCAGGTTCCTATACAATTTCATTTTAAACCAGATTTTTTTTATTAGAAGTGAATAAACTATGGAGACTAGAATCAAGGACTTTTTAAATGTAAACTCTCTGTCCTTCAGAGAAGTTCAATTTGAAATCTGAACTTAATTTCATGTCTTTTGCTCTAAAGAACATTAATTGGATGTATTTTATTGTGGTAAAATGTATGTTTCAAAGGAAGATAACTAAAAAAATCAGACTTTTGTTTTGACAGGTCATTTTCTCAAAAGGCATATTTAGAAAGTAAGTTACTTGAGCATATACTTGAAAACAATAGAGAACCAATCTTAACCATCCTGTTAAAATAATTTATTTTTTCATTTACAAAGGTTATGGACTGAATAAAGCTTTTCTATCTTACCAGAGAATGGTATTTTTTCCCAAGAAAGAAGATCTACATGCAATATTTTCCTATTTTATAAGTGAATACTACACAGTGATGATATATTTCATGATAACCCTACTAACTCATCACTGTGAGATGTTTTTGGAAATGTTTCATGGCCCTATTGTAAAATAACTACAACTCATTTTGAGAAGTATGGCCAAGGAGAACGCACATGGTCATTAGAGAAAAGTTCAAATACAGCTCCACCATTCACTCTGCATGTGACCTTAGCGAATCCCTAACTTTCTGAATGTCAGTTTCTCCATCTGAAAAGTAGAGTATCACTGTCCTTTTGTAACATGTAGCACAACTGAACAGAAATAAGTATTGATTAGCCAAAATTCCATTAAAATGACCAGGGTGTTGAGGACTAGCCACAAGAATCTTTATTATTATTATTATTATTTCAGCATATTGTGTATGTATAATCAGCATATTGCCTCTGAGTCAGAGCTTCAAACCTGTCCATCCCCTAGACAGTGCGCATCACACTCATTATGTATGTACACACCCATCCCCTCCCCCCCAACATCTGCCCCACACCCAATTAATGTTATTCCTAAATGTGCTCTTAGGTGTTCATCAGTAAAACCAATTTCATGGGGAGTACATGTGATGCTTATTTTTCCATTCTTGGGACACTTCACTTAGTAGAATGGGTTCCAACTCTATCCAGAACATAAGAGATTATATATCCCCATTATTTCTTATAGCTGAGTAATACTCCATGGTATACATATACCGCATTTTACTAATCCACTCATGTATTGATGGACACTTAGGTTGTTTCCACATCTTTGCAATTGTGAATTGTGCTGCTATAAATATTCAGGTACAGATGTCTTTTTTATAGAACGTCTTTTGTTCTTTTGGGTAGATGCCCAATAATGGGATTGCTGGATCAATTGGTAGGTCTACTTGTATCTGTTTAAGGTATCTCCATATTGCTTTCCACACAGGTTGCACTAGTTTGCAGTTCCACCAGCAGTGTATGAGTGTTCCTGTCTCTCCACCTCCACACCAACATTTATCGTTATGGGACTTTTTGATAAAGGCCATTCTCACTGGAGTTAAGTGATATCTCATTGTGGTTTTTATTTGCATTTCCCTGATGATTAGAGATGTTGAACATTTTTTCATGTTTGTTGGCCATTCTTCTGTCTTCTTTTGAAAAATTTCTGTTCATGTCCTTTGAATCTTGACTCATTATCAGATTATAGATGCCCATTCATTCTGGATTTCTGTGTACTGTATAACAAAATACAAGCACATGCTTGAAATCAGCATTTTGTGATGCCCACAAGAGAATGGCAATGAACCAGATGTCAACTTCTAATTCTCTGATGCGCTCTCTCTCTCTCTTTGCGTTTTCTTTGGCAGGCAAGATCAGCAAGCTCCCCAGCCATGGGGCAGTGGGAGAGGTGTTTTTAAACTCTCTTTGGTGTAAATTTGCTTCCAGCTTGGAGAAAAAAATCATCAGCAACCATTATCCTGGAACAGGGGTGCCATGATCCTTCCTGGAGAACATCGTTAAAAATCTCCTCAGCAATCCTAACTCAGGATATTTCCCAAAATGTACTCTCCAGAGTCAAATCCCAAAAGCATCACCAAGGAGAAAAATAAGCAAGGTGCTCAATGGTTAAATGTTTGGAAATTTTACATATTTTACACCCCTTTGAGAAATTTTTAGTTTCTCTTAGTGTTAAGGAACAAATATTTGCAGAAAATAAACCTATTGAACTTTGTTTAGCCTGGTATTTCCAAAACATATGTGACTTTGTCTTCCTGGTACCTATTTAGAAATCCCACTTTATTATTCCACCACACACATTTAGAAAATTCTTGTTCAATCACTTTGTGCACAGTATCTCATGGAGCACCATGATATTAGCCACTGTATAGATCAAATGAGGGGATCCCAGGGGAAGGGTTTTCGAAGTTGCAATGTTGATCATTTACTTATGATGTATTTTTGTAATGATTTAGGACAATTTAACAAAGAAAGGGAAGACAAGCAAGAAAGGAAGCTTATATCAAAATATGAAGGTTCTTAGCCATTATATGGGTTGGAATTCTTTCCATTACAAGCTATGGGAACCCTACTCAAAGAGACTAAAGCAAATAAGGACATGTAGTAGTTCATATATCTTAAAAATTCACAGGTAGATTGAGCTTCAGGCCTGGATAGATCCAGGAATGTAAGCACTGCTGCCAGGCCTCTTGGTTTTCCTCTGTATTAGCTTCATTGTCAGTCAAGATCCTTCTCCATGGCAGTCTATGATAGCTTCAAACTAACTTTATCCCAGTTTAGTAGTTCCAGAAGAAAGGGCCCCTCTTTCCAAAGTTCTAGCAAAAATTCAAGACCTGACTTATATTAAACCAATTTGGATCATCCACACATTCTTGAATTGGTTTCTGTAGCCAGGGAGATGGAATATAGGATGGGGAATTGGCCAGGCCAGAAATGGTTCCCAGAAGGAAACTTAGGGTGATGCCACCAGAAGAAAGTGGAATAGATGCTGGGTAAACAAAACAACCTTGGTAGCCACAACATCCATCAAAAAAGGCCTACCTGTGTGCATCTCCTCAGCATACTCAGACCATTAGGAAACATATTAATATTATCTAGTAAGTCTCTCTGCCTCATGATGCTCTCCTGGGCCCAGGATTGCTTGCACAGACTACCACAAGAGGGGAAGCATGGGTTTCACCAGGAATACAGTCCATGTTAAAGATAGCCATGCTGCTTCTTCCAGGCTAGGATGCCAGAATTGGATGTGTTTATCAGGACATTCATGATCTTAGTCGTTATTCTTTTTTTTTTTTTTTTTTAGACAGAGTCTCACTTTGTTGCCCGGGCTAGAGTGAGTGCCATGGCGTCAGCCTAGCTCACAGCAACCTCAAACTCCTGGGCTTAAGCGATCCTACTGCCTCAGCCTCCCGAGTAGCTGGGACTACAGGCACGCACCACCATGCCTGGCTAATTTTTTCTATATATATTTTTAGTTGTCCAGATAATTTCTTCCTATTTTTTAGTAGAGATGGGGTCTCACTCTTGCTCAGGCTGGTCTCGAACTCCTGACCTCGAGCGATCCACCCACCTCAGCCTCCCAGAGGGCTAAGATTACAGGCGTGAGCCACCACGCCCAGCCAGCCATTATTCTTAAGTAGTCTGAGCCGCACTTCAGGCATGCTATGCAGCGGTAAGTGATCACGTCAAAAAAAAAAAAGTTGCCAGCTGACATACACTAAGGATGTGTGTGTGTATCCTTTTGCACCCTTACAATGAATTCTGAGCTTCTATCATCCTGTGAGTCAAAGGGAAAACATCAGTTTATTTTTTAGATAATTTGCTGTTCTGTTGAATGCTTCAGAGATTCTGAAGCTTAATCTTAACATAAAATATTCTTTTACCATAAGGTTCCAGTAATGGTGGGGAAAGGGAAGGAAGTAATACTGTGTTGTAAAAAGAACATGGACTTTGGAACTAAATATATCTTCATCTTCTCATCCAACAAATATTTATTGAGCACTTAGGAGGTGCAAGGTGTTATTCTATGTGGTAGAGAAACATAAGCAGACAAAATACAAAAATACATGCCCTTGTGCAGCTTACATCCCATTGGAACTTGCATTCCAATGTCAAGTCATCAACTTGCTAACTATATAAACTTTAATTTTTATCATCTATAAAGAGGAGGTGATAATCCCTTTTTTAGGTGTCAGTAAGAACTACACGGGTTGCTGCAGATACGTCTTTAGCATGGCATGTAGGACATAACAAATATGCAATAAATGGCAGCTACTGTTGTAGCTGTTGTTCTAATTTATACAAACAGTTGAGTATCCACAAAAGAATTCAAGTAATGTTTTTGCAATAAAAGAGCAAGTATACAAAATAAGATACAAAAAATCATGAATGAATTTTCCCAGTGGACAAAAAAATGATAGTTTTTATGTTTCTTTACATTAATGAGATAGTAAAAATTGTATGCAGAAACAAACCAATAAGAGGCAGGAGCAAGAATCATCACCCATTGACATTTCTGGAATGTCCACTATTCAGGACAGTTCTCTGACCTCTACTCAACCCCACCACTCTGTCTTCCTGTAATTTCCAGATAGTAAGTAGTATGTTATTTTGGTTCTACTTTGATGTTCACATCAAGAGTAAATAGTCAGAGAACTCAAGCTTTAAAAAAATATGGTTACTCTGAAAAAATAAAAGAGGAAGAGAAAGTGAGAGAAAGAAAAATGATACCATAAGAAAACTGTTTTTCACGGCCGCATAACCCCAGCAATAGAACAGTAATGGCTGTTAAATACCACCCTAATCCTACAAGTGAACAGATTATTGAAAATTTCAAAGTGGCAGCTTTGATTTGAAGATTCACCTCATTGACTATCTAATTCATTCCTAATGACATAATCATTGGTGAACAGTAAACGCAATTCAGAGGGTCAGAACTCTCCTATTAGTCATTAGCTTTTATATCCGAAGTGCTATTTTACTACTGAGGCTTGTATTTTACTATTTAAAAGAAGAAGAAAGTATCCTCATTTCCAAGGTGATGATTATTAAAGTGTTGCCACAAACTGCACATGGTTATTATAGCACAAATACAGAGCTGTTTGAGACATGCACAAAATACATTTAAATCTGTTTCACAACAAAAAAAAAATCACAAATAAAACTCAGCTAGAGATAAATTAATTACCTTATTATGTTCCACAAGGAAAACAAGTGTTAGATACCCTGCTGCATTGTTTGTGGTAAGCAATCAATATTTTACTGTCTAACCATATTTAACTTTACGTGTATATCTAAATCCCTTTCTACTAGGAATTCTAATATAATACTCTAAACATAACTCATGGACATATTCAGGTGAATTAAAGATTCCCTGAAATACACCACATGAAGGAAGTTATATTTCATCTGCATCTGTTTCTCTTATTCATTACCTAATCCTCCAACCCCCAATTCTCTCTACAGTTCTTTATTAATTTAAACAAAATATGTTCAATGGACTTTTCTCAGTAAACCATAAATCTGTACACTTACCCTATCACAGACCATTAATAAAGACCAAAAATTTTTATATAGTGAGTACTTACATCAAAATAGATTTCTAAAATGTTACATAACTAAGAGTTGGCCTTGCTTGTACTAGACTCCTTTGAAAGGTTTGCTTATAGATTCAAACAGCTCTAATATTGATCTGTTTCCCAGATTCCGAAGATGGATTGGTCAGGACTATTGTGTTTGGGTTTGCAATAGTTAACCTGAAAGCTTTTTAAATGTGTTGAGTAGTGAATTCAAGAGATCTTTAAACATGGGAAATGTATTCATACCTACTGTTTGTGTTTTCTTAATTTAAAATTTGTTATCAATGCCTGTACATTTCAAAATCCAATAGCAGGGCTAATACTAAAGAAAGGATAGTGGCAAAGTATAAAAAAATTCATGATGATATCAGGTTTATTTCCATATGTATACTAATGTTATGAGCCCTAGGAAGGGGGAAAGGGAAAACTTGCCTTTTGTGTCAACTTGAAACTACTGGACTTGATTTATTTTGTTTTACAGTTTATAAAATTAAAGAGTAATGTTCATTTTACTTTACACCTAATGTTTAAATTTAATAAATATTTTCATCTTCATGTCCATAAGAGTACCACTTCCTCTCTCAAAATTTCAAAGATGAATATTCTCTTAGAGCGTATTTCTCAGTGAACTCTAAAATCTATACCAATACTGGGTTTTTCCAGGGGTTCCCAATAAAGTCTCAGAGAAAATCAATGAGTTGATATCCTTGACTATAACCATCCCATCTGTGCACACAACCCTGCCCAACCTCATCTGCAGAGACACCAAAGAAGTAAAAGGCAGGGTTTTCATCTAATGGGGTTGAGTGGACTTGGTACCCCGAATGCGTGCATTAATCCAGTCATGTTAGTAAAAACCCACAAGTTATTTGATAGATGAATAAGATACCTCTGAGCAATGTCATCATATAATATTAATGATAATATTTTCTAGCCCTCACAGGGCAAAGACTGGCCCATTTATCAACAGAAAGTCCTTTTGAAGATTTTCCCCAAGGGTATACAATTCTCAATCTAGTGCCTTTTTAAAGAAAATTAAATAAAGATATTTTTATTGGAGGTCTAAGAGAGAAATGTGGAAGTTTTACCAGGACAGGAAGTCACTGCTTCTCTTTCTCCATGCCTGCAAAAAGTAAGTAACAGATTATGCCACAAAGCCTTCTGGAATAATTCGACCTCAGTCCTAATCTAGGCAATGCTCACAATTGTCAGATTTTGTAATTTAAAAATAACTGTAATATAGTACATAAAATTGAGTTCTTCTGTATTCTCAACTATCTAAAGTTCTTAGGAGGGAAGTATCATAAATGCCAGCACTGTTATCTCTGGCATTGGAAATGATTTCTCAGTCCTTTATTCTTTACTTGCAATAAATACTTATTTGTTTGTAATCACTTCAGCAATGAAGATCATGAACAAGGGAAGATGCATACCTTAAATTGGAGCCTCTGCATTCTTTGCCAAAAAGCATCTCACATCTGACCACATTCTACAGACTTCTCATAAAATCCACGCCTTCCACCATAACTCTCCCTCTCTGCATAGGCTCTTTATATGTAATGGCAACTCTTAATATTCCCTCACTTCGAATAGACCCAATTAACTTTGACCCTTTTTGCTGCCCCATCTGGTTTAATCCCATCTTGTCAATAAGCGAGGCCCAGAGAATGCCTGTAAAGTGATGATAAGTCCAAAGAAATGCCCAGGTAGGATTTTAACAAATTTAAAATGAGACGCAGCTCATTTTAATCATTTTCATATGGTTGAATAAAAGAATGTCACACCACAGACAAAATTGTTTCAGTAATGTATAACTTCAGTGCTCCCTCCATATTCCCACAGATCTCTCAATATCTTTTTTGTAGAAATGCCCTCAAGCTACTGAAACACACTTTTGTGCATTCCAATGACTGAGAGGTTCAGGAGTACGAAAGCCCAGCTCCTTTGCCATAGGGTATGGGAAAGCTACATTTGTAAAACAAGAATTGATTGTCATAAAAAGGAGGAATCAGAGATAAGAGATTTTGGCAATTAAACATCAAATTGCCATAACAAACTTGATAGAAGGTATGGGGAAAAAAGAGTAAATCTCCCAAAACACTGAGAAAAATACAAAGAAATGGAAAATACACAGAGAATCAACTGAGGAGGTCCTAAATGAGACAAGGAGAAACTAGGGAAAGGAAGGGAAGACAACAATTGGAGGGAAATTTGTAGAGCTAAAAAAAAGACAGAAGTGATGAGATTGAAGGCAACCACAGGGCCTAACAGGATGACCTTAAGAAGACCCATCTCTAGTGATAACTTAATGAGATTTCAGATCACTGAGGAGACTATGAAGATCCAAAAATGGTCACCCAAAAAGGGCAGGTTACCTACAAAGGAAGGAGAATCACAAAGGCATCAGACTTCTCATCAGCAGCATTAGCTGCTAGAAGATAACAGAGTAATCCTTTAAAGTTATAAGTAGAAATTATCTTAATCCTAAAATTCTATTCATGCCAAAATAATAACAACCAAAGACAAAATAAATACATTTGTAGACAAAAATATTATCTCCATTAATCCTTTATAAAAAAATAACTTGAGGCTATTAACAGAAACACAGGAAACAAGAAGACATACAGAAAACTCAGAAATATTTCTAAAGGAAGAACTCAATGAACACACATCCCAGGAGGAGAGTTGTGCAACAGGACTAGAGAATAGTTGTTCCAAAACAGAATGGGAGGTCAGGAGGTTCAAGAAAAATATCTTCACAAAGGAAGCGTATTTCATTCCATTTATTTTAAAATAAAGAAGTAGGTAGAGCTTAGCAATTAAATTCACACATATGTTTATTTTCTCATGGTAGGGAGAGGAAAAGAATGTCACTTGGAAGCACCAGAAAAATTAATCATATAAGAAAAAATGATTTAAATAAGAAACAATTAAAATGTGGCATGATTTATTTATTTTTTTTTTTTTTTTTTTTTTTTTTTGAGACAGAGTCTTGCTTTGTTACCCTGGCTAGAGTGACTGCCATGGTGTCAGCCTAGCTCACAGCAACCTCAAACTCCTGGGCTTAAGCAATCCTACTGCCTCAGCCTCCTGAGTAGCTGGGATGACAGGCGTGCACCACCATGCCCGGCTAATTTTTTCTACATATATTTTAGTTGGCCATATAATTTCTTTCTATTTTTAGTAGAGACAGGGGTCTCGCTCTTGCTCAGGCTGGTCTCAAACTCCTGACCTTGAGCGATCCACCCGCCTCGGCCTCCCAGAGTGCTAGGATTACAGGCGTGAGCCACCACGCCCAGCCTAAATGTGGCATGAGTTTGAACAATTAACCTGGGTGAGGACATTAGCTGGAAGGAAAATATGTGCAGTGGATATTTTGGTATTCCACTCCAACCCCGTCTCCTGGATGACACATTCATTGCCCAGCTGCTGGCTGTTCATATCTTTGTTCTGCGCTGGGAATTTCCTCAGCCTCAGGGAACTGTCTTACCCAAGGTTTTGCTCCCTGTAGGACTGAGACCTGAGTTGCAATCACCTTGCACGTCAGCTTCTCCCTCTGCCCAATCCTGCCTTCCTCACTTCCTCTCAATCTCTCCTTCCTCAATTCCTTACAATCTTTCCTTCCTCACTTATTTGTAAGTGAATCCCCCAAGCCCACTCCCCAAGCAATTCTCCATCTCAGAGTCTGTTTTCAGGGAACCCAATCTAAGACATTTGTGTAAAGTCACAAAGGGGCATGGGGCATCCAGAAAGTTGCACACAGTTCTCTCTCTGTAGCTGGGCATAGGATTCATGTGGAGAGATGGAAAGAGAGGAAATTAAAAGACATATTTGGAGGCCAGTGAGGGAAGAGACCCGAATACCACACTATGGAATCCTCATGGAAAGCCTAAACTGTATGACCCTGATCTCTGAACCTCAATGCCCTTGTTTGTAAAATGGCTAATAAAAGCCTAGGCTCTTGTGAGAAAAATGAGAACAGTGTCTACGAAAATTCTTTGTGATAAGATTCAAATGTAAATTATTATTAATAGATTCAGCCTCCAATGTTTGAGCATGGCTGCAGGCCTGATAAAGTAGGCCTACTATAAGTCTATTTACAACAAGAACTAAGAGAACTTCATCTCATGGAAACTGGAATCAGATATACAAGACAGTCTAATAGCAATAGTTATTGGAGGAGGGGGTGATTCTGAGTTAAGAGCTATCCCTTAGATTTGTCCACCCTACCCTCACTTTCCTCCACCCCCAGGACCCATGAACTTCATAGGAGTTTGAGGAGGAAAGGGAGGGAAAGAGAAAGAATTAGGGAGTGAAAGCTATGAATGAGAACAGGGAGAACTGTTGCGGTAGAGCTCATTAAGACACCTGGCACAAATAGCCATGCTTCATGGTGTGACCCAAAATTGGAAGTGAGATATTCTATCTACTTCTGCCAAGAATATGATGTGGCTCTGATAGCCTGAGGACTCCAGAAAGTGTTATGCACAGTTGCCACCTAAGGAATCCCACACATCAGCAGTAGTGACAGTTGACAGAAGAGGTGGAACCCACGAAGAGTAGCTCCGCCATGAGCCTCAGAGATAGTGAAATGTCAGAGGAGTGGTGGCCTAAGCAGAAGGCAGCCAGAGCAGCAGGGTAAGAAAATGGGGACCATATGTGCCACCCATCAGAAACACATAGGACTTCCAACAACAAGTGCAGGACCCTTTACTAGAAGCAGAGGTCTTGCAATTGTAGATGAGAGGAGAACCGAAGATAAGTGCTATTACTGTTAATGTCTTATTATTTCAGCCAGGATTCATGTAGCTTAGGGAAGCAAAATAATAACTACTGTTATTATTTACCAGATAATGGTAATGTTTTAAAAAATATATCTTTCATGTCTTATTTATCATTGCCTAGCCCAATCCCCTGCAAATAGGTGCTGAATAAATGTTAACTAAATGAATAAAGACATTTATGATTCTTCATTACATCAGGTTTCTTTGGAATTAGAATATAGAAGATATTACATTAAGACATCATGAATGGCACATTAGGTTCACTACCAAAGGACAACTAGTGAATGAAATGTAAGTCCAAAAATTCTGGAATGTTTCAGAAGCACTCAAACTTCCATGAGTATCATCTATAAATGTATCTAAAAACTCCTCTGGAATTGATAATATTTTCCATCTGCAATATCTCCTTGGGGTGGTAAATGTCATATGCTACAACCCCTTGGGTAAACAGCATATCTTATCCCTGTGCCTGTCTGTCTAAAACTCTAAAGAGTGTTATTTGTCATCAAGTGCATCTTTCCATGAGGCATAAAGTGAGTATCCACATTTGCTAATCATTCAGAGTGTGCCCTGAGCTGCACTAAAACCTGGATCAGTTTCTCCTGCTCAGCTATAGTGAGTTACAGATGCGGCACTTTCTTCTTACTGACACTGCTGATAATAATTTTCTATTACTAAGGACATAAAACACAACAAGCATAATATTACAATCTAACCATATTCCCTTCAGAGTCAGAGGGCACATCAAATTATTTTTCTCCTTGTAATTAAGATCTTTGTCCCAAGTAGAACTTTTGCCAACTCGATCTCATCTGTATCCTTCTTGGCTAGACCCCAGGATTCATTCAGCTTTGAACCCACTCTGTTCAGAAAGCTTGGGTTGAAAAATAAATAAAAAATAAATTAAAAGTTTGGAGAGTTGTTTTTTGTTTTGAGGGTATGAACCAAAAGTGTTTTTCAAATGAAATTTTCATTTTTTATTTTTATTAACTGAAAAAAAGTCCTATTTATTGCATCCCCTTTAATACACCTTAGCAAAAATATTATAACTGATCTCATCTAATAAACATGGATCAACCCATTTTTCTTATCAGATTTTTTCCTCCTGTTAAGTTTTCTTAAGTGTGGAACAATATTACTGTCCTCAACTGTAATGCGATCTATTTCTCTGGTCTCTTCTAAGCTGTTTATCATTTGCTTCCTTATTTCAGATGAAATTAATCTTCTAAAAACAGATTATGCTCTAAGATGTTTTATGGCTAAAAGCTCCATCAAGACTTTTTCACAACTTGTTAATGGAACAAAAAGCAGCCAGGTAACTGTGTTCCAGGTGCTGTAATAAATGCTTACCACTGCATTCGTTGAAGCCATCAGTGTTGTTTTGCAGACATCTAGGAAGCCTTTTTGTCTCATAAATCATTAAAATATTCAGGACCTTTTGCATGAGCCAGAGATATTCTTAGAGTGTTTAGGATCAATAACAATGAAAACAGGCATGACAACATCTTAAGCAGTCTAAAATATTGTTGGGTACTTTCAGCCTGCCTTCATTGCAGGGCCACCAAAAATAAGTACATTTCACCACCCCTCCCTCACAACACACACACACAAACACACATACACCACCATAACTACCACCACCATCACCACCACACATACACCACCACCACCACCACCACCATTTAGGGAATTTATTACTTTTAGGACTAAATTCCACCTTTCTCTTTGACAGAGTCACTACAATTAGATTTAATGCATAATGGAAATTTTAAATTTCAACCTACTTATACCCAGTGGATCTCAAACGTAAATTAGTGGAAGATATTATGCATTATGAGTGAATTCAATTCAGAATGTTATACAATGGAAGATCCTGCTCAGCAATAGTTTCTTATTGGCAAAATAGATAAGTTCTTATCAAAAGAAACAAATTTGGCCTTAGTGAGACTTATTTCTCTTCTTCCGGTTGCTCAGGCCCAAACTCTTAGAATCATCATTGATTTCCCTCTTTCTTTCACACTCCATATCCACCCATTAGCAAACCCTGGCAGTCCTGATTTAATCTAACCAGAATCCAGCATATTACCACCTGATCCTAGAGTCTCCAGGCTGGTATCACAGGTTCCTCCTTTACCCCTTAGAATCCATCCTCTACCAAAAGCCACGATCATCCTTTACAAACACAAATCACATCATGTCCCTTCTCTGCTTCCAGCTTTCCTGTGGCTTCCACCTCACTAAGAGTAAAAGCCAATGCCCTTATCATGGCCCAGGAAGCCCTTCATGGCCCAGGCCCCCACTGTCCTTCTGACTTCATCTCCTGCCCTCCTTTTCCTCATTTATTCTAATCCAGCCACACTGGCTTCCTTTCTGCTCCTCAAACACTCTCTGCTCTCACCTCCTGTTCGTGTCTCAGTTCTTTGCACTTGATGTGTCCTCTGGCTAGAACAAATGTCTGCAAGCTGTCCACATGGTTGGCTCTCTCACTTCAGAACTCTGCCCAAACAGCTCCTTATCAGAGAGGTCTGACCACCACTTATGAAGGAGCTCAAGTACTGCATCCAATTGATGTGCCTCCTCAGATTCATTCTGCCCCACCTGTCCCCACACGTCAAGTGTTTGCCTTACTTCCCAGATGGAGTAGCCCTAGCAAATGCAATTAAAGCCCCGAGATTCCTATGATCAAAGCCCTGGTTGTCACCCTCCTTTGCTCACCTCTTATCCCTGCTGGCTGACTTGGCCTTCCCTATGGGGAGAGGGTCAGCCCTCTGGAGCTCCAGGGTCCAGGTCCAACCCAACGGGACCCAGGAAGCTTCTGACCTCCCCAGTAGCTGCCCAGAGAGACCAGATAACACAAACCAGAAGCGAAACATCCTGTTAGGTGAGCTCTAATCAGTGAGAAACAAGAGATGGAAAGCTCCCTCCATCAGTTTTGAAGCACAAGGGTCCATATGATCTCTCTGAAAATGTCCTTAGTGACCAAGCAACCAGCTGTTTCTTCTACAGCTATGGCTCTGGCCAGTTCAAAATTGCATCATGTTTTATTTGTCTCTCTGATTCCCTGCTTGATGTTCCCTTTTCCCTTATTTTTGCTGCCTTGGGATTGCATTTCCTAAAAGAACTAGGATATAAGCTGTGTTTCAGGCTCTGTGTTCTAGGGACTCTAAGCCATGCATATACAGAGACAGAAAGACAGACAGATACACACACACACACACACACACACACACACACACACACACACACACACACGGGCTATACTCCAAACCCTGATCCTATTTTATTTCTCTTCTTTATCACTTACCTTTGTGTCTATTGCCCCCTGTAGAATGTAAACTCCATGACAGCAAGGACTGTTGTTTTTGTTTGTTGCTGTTTCCCAACACCTAGAACAATACATAGCGCATAGTAGGCATTTAATAAATGTGCTTAGATAATGAATGAGAAGTTTATTTGAAAATATGGAATTAAGCACCATTTTATACTAAAAAAAAAAAAAACACAGAAACTGGAGAAGTACAGGTTTTTATGCATGATCTGCCTGGAGTCAATGTTCCCACCTGGAATTTTTCCTGTTCTTCTCATTCTCCTTAATTTCACCAAACTTCATTAGTTGTCTCTCAACTCAAAGTTTAACTCCTCTCAAAACCCACTTCCCCCAGTTAGGCTCACAACTGACATAACTATTTCCTTCCACACCAGTCATTTTTTTCAAACCCCCTAAAGAGAGAACACACATACTCAGACTATACATTATGCATTTTACCCATTCTCTCAGAACTGCATAATCTCCTAAAATAGATTCAGCATGTCTTTAGCCCTTCTTCTACCCCACACCTCCTCATAGATACACACGAGCCTGTTCCCTCCCCACATCCGAACCCTTCTTGCTAATCCTGTTATTAATGACTACTAGTTGCTGAGCACATACCATGTGCCAGACATTGTGGTAGGCATTTAATCCTCAGAAAAACCCTGAAAAGTGTGAAAATATCTCAAAATTCATTTATATTAAAGTGTTTGGGGCTTACTATATTCTCCTCAGAGTTATTAGCCTGGATGAAGCGGACTTAGTCAACAGAAATGAATCACTCTGTCACAACTTTATTCATCAAGGAGCAAGAGGTTCCACGGGGAAAGCAAGGCCACTTCCTTCCTCATGCTCCTCAGTTTACAATCCTGCACAAATCATTGATTCATGGCTTTGTAACTGTCCTGGAATTGCTTCGTGAGAATATGTTCTGTCTCTTTATGTAATTTAAAGCTCTTTGAGATAAGACAGGTGTTTAATTTCTTGAGTGTTTCTAGAAAACTATACTATTTCTTCACTTTTGATTCCAACCTCCAATCTCTCTCCCCTCCCACTCGTCTGTACTCCTACTGCCAACCGTATCCTCCCAGAGCAGCAGTCTTCGAAGTAGGGGTGGGGTGTACATGTCCAAAAAATGTGCAGGATGATTTCTTGGGAGTGCAGAAAAAATATTATAATTTTATATGTATTTATTGTTATCTTTAAAAAATAAGAAATAGTATAAGCATAACTCAATTTAATGTATGGATTCATACTAGTATCTTCACTTGATCTCTATGTGAAAATGTCAAGGGTACAAGTAGGAGGTATCCAAACACGGAGATGACCGGGATCCCTTCACCTCTCTTGTACATTCAGTGAGCTGCAGTTTAGGATATCCAGCAAAAGTGAGGTTACAAACTATACAACTGAGTTTTAACAAAGCTAACCCTTGCAAAATGGACACCTGGCTTAACGATTCCTGCAAAGAAACCATGAATGAAAGAAAATACCAATTTTGCAACTCAAGTGAATGAGAAAATGGCAGATGTAACATTTCTACCTCTAGTACAAATTCTTCATCTAACACATCATAAGATTAAATCAGTGGCAAGAAATTGGCCTTAAAAAATTCAAAATTATCCAGAAGACCATTTAAAATATAGATTTATATATGTTTTCATTAACAATGACTTCATCTTATATATATATAGTGTCTTGATGTATTGGTTAATGATTATGATATGCACATATAGAATTACAGCATAAAATCATAGTAACGATAATATAAAGCAATCACAATTAAGATATTTTTAAATAATAAAAATAATAAATAAAATATCTAAAACATAGAACAAGCCTCTGCAATCTTTTTCAAAGATGTTTAAATTGATCAACAATCAATCCATTACTTTACAAAATTTTCCTAAACATGTAAAGTTTATTTTTAACAGTGAAAAACAAAAGGTTATGTGCTATCACAAAATCCTTATTTTTTGCTTTGATGAATGCTAAAATAATATTAATACATGCAAAACAATATGGCATGAGACAAAATGCACACCTCTGTCAGCAAATAACAGGATGTTTTTAACCAGTTTAAAATTCTTCCAAACAAAAGTCTCAGCATATGGTTTCCACTAGGTTGTGCTTAAATAATAAAATGCATGAAGAATTGCATTTTTTCAAACTACCAAAGGTAAAGTATGTAGATAAAATGTGTTTCCAACAGTAAACAACTTCTATTTTGGTAAAGCTGTATAAGTAACAGAGCAATTCCTTTGACCAAAATTTTAAAAGAATTTGGCTAAGATTCCTGAAATAGATCACATGTGACATTCTGCTATATACAGGCAAGCATTTGCAGCTAAGGAGTTGGAGCCAGAAGTGCACAAAATACTGCAGGGTATCATCAATTTAGTTAATCTTATTTTTAAAGAAAACTTTAAAATATACTTGACTCTTTAGAATAAATTGAGATGGGAGTAACCATGGACATATTTTCTACAACACAGAGATTTGCTCATAATAAAATACTCAAAAGCTAAAAATATGTATTTATAAAAAAGACAAGTGTTCCAAATATGCTTTTTCTGTGATAAGTGGGCTGTCCATAGCATGTTGCCTCTCAAATATTTTTTAAATAATAATAATATTAATAAACATAACCTGTCCCATCAAGGGGAAAGTCATGTTTCAATAGTGAATAAGAAAGAACTGCCTCTCTAAGGAAACTCATGCTACTGACAGAGCATTTTGGGAAGATATGTAGGAAGATTTCCATTGTTATGTGATTTGGATGCCAAAACAAGGTACATGCATTCATCACCTATTTTTTTTTTAATCTCATATCAGTACATTCTAAAAACTTAGAAACAGAGTTTTTAAACCAGTTTAAAACTCTTTCAAACAAAGGATTTCAGTGGAATTTTAACCCATTTTGATAACAATAAATGAAACTTTAACACTGCCTATTGGTTTGCAAGAACGATTGACATCAGAGAAGATGAAATCTACTAGCCAAATTCTAACAAAAGCCTTTCCATAATTGCTGAATGGTAATTACTTAAGACAGTCAGTAAGGAAACTCTTCTATTTGGATTTATGTGTCTTTGTGAGACATATTTTGCAGTTGCAAAAGCTATTACAATGAAGTACTGAAAATCTGAATTAAGAAATACACATTTAAGGGCTGCATGACAAATTTTTAAAGTTTTTAAAAATAGTGACACATACTCAAAGATAATAATTTTGGTGAGAGGAAAAAAAACTTTTATACTATTAATAATTTAAATAAAAATAAAACAATGATTGTTTATTTCATCATTAGCTCAATCTTTTAAGGTTATAATTGGTATAGGTTTTAGGATATACATAATAGATATTGACAACAATAGCTGTCAATTATAGGACAACAATAGTTGGCCTATAATTTGCAAATAAGTAAACATATATATTGTGAGGGTATACACTCAAAAATTTTTAACTAATAGAGATGTGCCAACAAAAAATTTTGGAAAGCCATATGCCCTAAGGCAGTGCTATTCACAGTGTATTCTGTGAACCCACAGTATCAGTGTGACATATGAGATTGTTGGAAAAGCAAATTCTGGGGCTCCACCCCAGACCTAGTGAATCAGAATCTCTGGAAGAAGGGGACAGGAATTTGGATGTTAACAAGATCTTAAAGTGATGCTCTGAAGCATAATACAGATCTAATCAAGACACTCCTCTTTTTTTTTAATTTTTACTTTTTAATTATTATGGATACATAATAGTTGCACATATTTATGAGGTACATGTGATCTTTTATTTCAAGCATACGATGTGAAATAATCAAATCAGGGTAATTGGGATATTCATCACCTCAAGCATTTATGATTTCTTTGTGTTAGGAAATTACAATTCCACTCTTTCAGTTATTTTGAAATATACAATAAATTATTGTTAACTATAGTTGCTCTATTGTGCTGCAAATGCTACATCTTATTCCTTCTATCTAACTGTATTTTTGTACCTATTGACCACCCCCTTTATCCTCCCACCCCACTACTCTTCCTAGCTTCTGGTAACCATCATTCTACTCTCTATCTCCATGAGTTCAATTTTTTTAGCCCCCATATATGAGTGAGAATATGTGATATTTGTCTTTCTGTGTTTGGCTTCTTTCACTTAACATAGTGTTCTCCAGCTCCATTCATGTTGTTGCAAATGGCAGGATTTCATTCTTTTTGTGGCTATGTAATATTCCACTGTGTATATGTACCACAATTTCTTTATCCACTCATCCATTGACAGACACTGAGGTTGATTCCATATCTTGGCTATTGTGAATAGCACTGCAATAAATGTGGGAGTGCACATATCTTTTCAATATACTGAGTTCCCATTCTTTGAATATATATCCAGCAGTGGAATTGCTAGATCATATGATAGTTCTATTTTTAGTTTTTTGTTACTGTTCTCCATAGTGGCTATAGTAATTTATATTACCACCAAGAAAAGATGCTCTTCTTTAAAAGCTGCCTGTTGCCTACTAAATTAAGGCCAACCTTGTCACCATATCTTTCAAAGGCTCTCCAAACAACAGCCAAGCCTCCCTTAACGGCCTGTTTCCATGACCCTCCACCATGTTGGATGCCCCAAGTATTAAGTGTGTCCTTTCCCCCCTTCTCATTGTTTATATTCTTTTCTTCACGTGGAATTCCTCCCCTGCCCTATTTTCTCTGGTTACCCAAAATCTTTACAACCTCTGATGTTACTTATTCTAAGAAGACTTGCATGCTCTTAGAAAAAAAAATAACTCTCTACATATTCTTCCTTTTTTTTTTTTAGATGCCCACAGCATCTTGTTTGTTCATTTCCTGCTGGCATTTAACACTGACTATATTGCATCGTGCATTATAGTTATCTGGGTACTTATCTGATTCCTTCTATAGACTGCAGGCTCCTTGACAGAGAGACTTGCTTAATTTTCCTTTATCCCCTAATTTATCACGGGCTTGACAGGCTCTAATAGTTAGCTACAGACTTGAAATAAAGTCCCACAAGTGAACTCAGCCCACACTGTCTGCTTTTTTCATCACTCTGTTGGGGACACTACCTCATCATGGAGAACCTGAATTTCCCATGATCTTTCCATATACTGGGGTCACTCATTCACTTTCTGTTCCCACATTGCATTTCTGAGTTAGGTCATCTCTCCTGCTCGCTTAGTCATGAACGGGGGCTTCAACACTAGGAAGCAAATGATGATTTTTAAAAAAAGTTACCATGTTTGGGGACTTAACTAATGCCAGATATTTTACAAAGTGCTTCAAGTGATTATCTCATTCAATCCTGACAAAAGCTCTGTTTGGTAAGCATATTACCACTCCCACTTTACCAGATGTGGAAACTGAGGTGCAGAAAGGGCTAATAGAGTAGTAGAACCAGGATTGGAATCTAGGCTGGCTGGTCACAGAGCCTTTACAATTACCTCTAGATTACCCTGCTAACAACAGAAGATAACACAACTCCAGAGCTATCCTTACATGAAACGCAAGTCACTGGCCCTCATAACCACATAAAGAAGCACATGCATTGGAGTCAATCTTGATGTCAATATAAAAACTATGATTTCACTATGTAAGTTCAATTTAAATCTAGATCAAAGAAATCTAAATTACTTTTCATTTTGGCTATAATATTACATTCCAAAGCTTAAATGCTTATAAGAAAGATTTATCTAATTTAAGATAATTAGCTCAAATATAAGTACAGAGTTAATACTACTTTTCCTCTAAAGTAATCAGTACAGAGGGTTCTATTTTTCCCATAGTAAAATATGTCATGGAACTTGAACTACTAGGCAATCACTATCTTTTCTTTATAAGAAAAAAGCCTTTGAAATATGTACCATAACCTCTGAAAAATACAATTATCCTCCTGAAGAAATTAGGTATTTTTTTCTGACAAAAACTATGGGCAATTGATCTATATAGTTCTTTTCTTCCTCAGAAAAATTATTGTATATTGTGTAATGATCATTATAATTAAAAATTAAGATGGCTTGCAATAATTCCACCATTATTTGATTCAAAATCTTTATAAAATATTGGCATTTTCCAACATTTATTTTTCCTGTCTATGTTCCATTTAAGGCCAAATTTTCAAACCCAGCTGCCAAATTACACATATAATTACTGCATTTGCGCACAAAAATGTGATAATTGCTTACACAATTTCAGAGGCCAGCTTGAGGCTCCTTTCCAAATTTGTTTTACATGTACAGTGCGGTGTATGTAGTTTTATATGAAAATTGGGGAGGTAAAATTCATGGTTTGTCTGGGTGATGTGTGAAAATGGATACAAAATAAAGCCTTTCTATAAATTCCTGGGCCTGTCTTTATATTTTCTCCCAATAGACCTTTATAAAAGATTTATAGAGTGCTCAAACTTCAGCTGGTATTGGAGTAATGGCAGCAGAAAGGGGTGATGCCTGGTATCACGCCTTAAATAGTACAGGTGCCCATTTTTGTTAGTGGAAGACATGCTGTCATGAGGCATTCTTCTGTCTGCTCCTGTCAACCTGGGTAAGAAAAGGTACAGGTGATAAAAAGCCCACACTCCTATAGTCAGCCAGGATGACAACAGTTGCAACAGGGCAAAGTGGTTGAGCACTGGTGGCTGGGGATTTACCTCTCCGACTTCGCATGACAGCTGATTTTACTGTTGAGCAAATATCCACCGTGGATATAGCTCATGATGGGTATTCCTAGTGGAAGCTCTGGTTCAAGAAAAGGCAAAGAAAGAAGATCTAGCTAGTCATATACACTAGTGTGATGATCTAAGATGTTTTTGCTTCTGTACCAGTTGGGTAGAAAATTGCGGCCAATTTCACATAAACTGATACCTAAGCTCAAATATCTACTTCCCAGACTCAAGGACTATGAATCTTATCTCTGACTATGACCAAATGTCCAACTATGGAACTGACCAGAAGCAATTAGGCCAGAAGCCTATTGAATATTGAAGGAGGTTCAAAGAAGCCTTAGAAATATCATCCTCCCCAGTGCCTACCTGAAATAATCATAACTAACATTTCCTGAGCACTTGATACATGTCAAGCAATGTTCTAAGGATTTTGTATGTATTCATTCACTTTTTACATGCTTACTATTTTTAAGAGGTAAGTACTATTATCTTCATTTTATATCTGAGCAGACTGAAGTACAAAGAGATTAAGAAATTCACCCAATGTCATATAATTAAAAAGTAGCAAAGCCAGCCTTAGAACCCCAGGCATTCTGACTCCAAAGCCTTTCCTTTTAACCCCAATAACATATTGCCTCTCATATGGAGCCAAGGAAAGTAGTGGGCAAGGGAGAGCCTCCTAAAGGGAAGACCTCGGGCAGCCAGCACGAACATCCAAAGAAGTCACCTCTTGAGAGTAGTCTTCACCATTTCTGTCTGGCAGGAACGATATTGTCGTGGGCTAATGACCATTGTGTGTTGCTTCCCTTTCTTTTCTTTACCAAATGGGAAATGTTTTTATTAAAGTTATCTATCCTATTCCTTCTTTATCAGTTTATATGAGTTGTATTATAAATGGATAACATATTATTAGCAAAATTCCCTAGACTATGGGGAGTTTCACCAGATATGTTGAAGGGGACCACACATCACCCAGAGATTCAAAACTTGGCGCTAATATACTGAATCTTTGGGTTGTCTCTAGCGGAAAAACATAGATATTTCCCAGTGTATGGATGGAAAGAAGGGTTTACATGGTTGCTGGATTGATAATTTATCTAGTATCTGTTTGCCCCTTTCTAAAAATATCTACCTCTTTTGTGTATGGTTCATGGGTTTGATGTGCTCTGAACCTCACTCGCAGTCTGAGAAGTGAGTCCTTACTAGTATGTCAATCAGAATAACCCATCCCACCCTCACATCAACCTTAACGTGGCAATTGATTTAGGAATGGTTAGTAATCCAATCCTACACCAATCAGTACATAGCACTGTTCACCATGATTGCTTCAGTTTAGTCCAAACAGTGCAAAGAACAAAGATTTTGTTCACTGGTAGGGGGAAGAGACGCTTTCTTCTATTTGGACATGAAAGTGTAAACATATCACCTTGATGACTGCTGGCAGCCACCATACAATCACAAGGAAAGTCAGTCATGGAGTAAAGCTGTACCTTGATAGCAGAGTGAAAGAGAGAAGAAAAAAATACTAAAATTAGGTTCCTGATGATATCACTAAACTAGATCAACCAATAGCAAAACTCATCCAACCTCTGAACTTCTAACTACATGAGCCAATAAGTCGGTTCTACTTTAAGCCAGTCTGAGTTTTGCTTTCTGTTAATTAATGTATCTTCTAAGGTTATTTATATATTGGAAAATAATAGCCTGGTAAAGATTTGATTTCTATGAAGACTTCTAAGAAGTTTAAGCTGATCCAGGAATACCTACTCCCATTCCAGCCATGGACATTCCTTGTCCTGTGAAGTCTAACACTGATTTTGTAGATTGCAAGGCAATGTGGACTAGTGAGAGGTGCACAGGGCTTGGCTGAGCTCAATTCCCAGGTCTTCTCTCTTACTTATTGGGGAAGGTGACCTTATAATTTATTGTCCAAATCAATATATTTATGAGTAAGAGGGAATGTTATAATGTCCCTCATAGTCATAAACTAAAACAGTGCCAGGAAAATAGGCATGGATCTATAGTTGAGTTGCTTTGGACAAGCCTTTGAGTGTCAGTTCACACATCTATAAAATGAGGCTAACAGTGTTTGTCTCACATGGCTGTTAGAGAACTCAAGGAGATGGTGCACAGTAAGACAGGTGCTCAAGGTTGGGAGCATTGGCTTTATAAAGGAAGACCATCTCACTCTATTCTAAATGCTTCTGTGCTGATAATTCTTAATAATTATTCATATATTTATTGTTTGGGTTTTTTTGAGTGATTTAGAGATTTTCTTTTAAAAATAAATATTAGGCCAGGTGCAGTGGCTCATGTCTATAATCCTAGCACTCTGGGAGGCCAAGACGGGAGGATCACTTGAGGTCAGGAGTTAGAGACCAGCCTGAGCAAGAGCAAGACGGTGTCTTTCTTAAAAATAGAAAAAAATTAGCCAGGCAAGTAAAAGTAGAAAAAAAATAGCCAGGCATGGTGGCGCACACCTATGGAAAAACTCACAAACTTTAATAATCTACAAAAACCAGGGCCAATCTTGTACATGAATATAATAGCTCACCACCCATTAGACAGTTTTTCGGGGTTCAGAAAAAGTCTCTTTCATCCCAATAAACTGTTTTCTTGGTGATGCCTACAATTCTCCAACTATTGAAAACAGTTGTTCCTTACATTCCTGTAGCACCTTACAGGTTGGAGTTTGCTATAGAATGAATTTGCAATATCATTGATCATTCTCATGGCAGTGACATTTGAGCTTGGGGCAAATTCCTAAAGAAGAGACAACATCCAAGTTACATTATCTTGAGTTCTTTCACCCCCTTCCCAATATGCCTGACCCTGAACATTGTAGCCCTACATACCTCTCAAAGGATTTCGTAATTCTTGTCGCCAATCCAAACGTTTCCTTGCCAGCACGTGATTGGATCTTATGAGGCCAAAAGAATTATTTCTTAGTCTTCACATTGATCTTTTACATCATAAATCTGAAATCACATCAGTGCTATGAAGCCACTTCTCTGACACAGGAATATGGAACTTGTATTAGTCAGGGTCTACTCAGAAGACAAATATGACACCAGTTATTTAAACAGAGAAAATGTAGTATAAAGATTTGTTAACTGAGAAAATAAAAAGTTAAAAGGATAATTCAAAGGTATCACGAAGATAGCAACTTCAAGAAGCAGCTAATGCCCCTAGGGCTGGAGGAATAAAGAGAAGAGTTTAGGATTATTAAAACTTGCTTAGAAATGGGACTCCATGGAGTTGAAACTCAGACCTCTGAGGAGGGAGCATTGCTCAGCTGGTGCTAGTGTCCCTGAGTTCTACAGAGAGCCCCAGGGGCTGGAACCAGATTTCTGAGAAGGAGGCTCCAGCCAAATCGCTGAAGAGGGAACAATGAAGGTTCTACAAGTGCTGGAGAAACTGCAAAGTGGATTTAGTTGCTGCTATAGGAAGGAACTTGTCCTGCCAGGATTAAGAAGCATTGCTGGGGTGACATTCACAGGAAAAGGCAGCAAAGCTAGAGAACGGCAAGGAGCAAGTCTCTTTTCCTCCTCCAACCTTGTAGTCACCCTCTGGTGCCCCCTATTGACAGAGCCTAATTGGGATCAGCTTGCCAAGCAGAAATGTGGTTTGCAGAGTCCCAGTCCCAGCGTCACCAAACAGATGACACATTTGGAGCCGAGAGATAATAACTTAATAACTAGCACAGAAGTACATTTTTACTGTACTGAGAAACCCATAGTCTGACTCTCAGAGAAGATAAAAATAACCCAGTTCCTACAAGATATCTCCCATGCTTCCTACACCACCGCCAATAAAAGTATTTTGAAAACTGTGAAGTATCATTTCAGGAAAGGTGCTGTGATTATTATTTCTTCTGGAAGACAGATTTGAATAGGCAGTCCCTGACATCTTGGGTATTAAGAGCTGACCTATTGACATTTTAGCCACCACATTTGTCTATGAACTGTTACCTGCCACAAACATCATAGTATTTCTGCTCCTCAGGAAATGTGAGGATGCCTTTTCCTCAAGAAACACCTCAGGCATTGTGATTTTTCTTCACAGATATTTATGGAGCCATCATTTGAAAACCTCTATTTTCTCAGTGTGCTAAAGGAGAAAGTGTTGATTGTGATTATAGAATATTCTGAAAATTACCCAGTGCGTATAAAGCTAATAAAAAAGCATACTGTGGTCATGGTAGAATTTTCAAAAAGGTAATGATCATGGCTTCACTGTGCCTACATGTTTGGCACTTTTTTCTTTTGTATAAAATGTTTACTCATTATATTTTTCACATCTTTGTTGACTGAGTTTGGACAGATTTAACAAAACAAGAAAAGCTATATTCTTATGCCAATTTTTGATAACCCTAATAGACATAAAGGTCTTTCTGATGTTTTTCTTGTGTCAGTTAAATGCAGTGGTCAACCACAAACAGCATTCAGAAACTTCGTTTAACTGCCAGATTGTAAGGGCAGCCTTAGACCAGTGCCAGAAGCCCGAGTATTCCTAAATGAGGCCTAAAGGATACATATAACGTCACAGTTTGTTGTGTGAAGCTTCTTCAGAAGAAATAGGGATGGGGCAAAGCAGAGAGAAAAGTGACAATCAATCATTTTAAGCTTTCAAAGGCCTGGAAGTGACATAGTTAGACAAAAAGAAAAAGAAACAGACAAGATTATTTGCAAATCTAAGAGTCAATCCAAACCTCTCCCCAAAAAGGAGGGATAATGTAATGTGGTAAATGCAACTCAGTCACTCAGCAAGGTTGTAGCACGTCCATTCCATTTCCTACCCATGGGTAGTTCACAGGGTGGACACACACAATAAACACCTGAGACTCTAACATGCTTACATCACAGTTATTGCCCAAATGGCCCACATTTGGTATCACTAAAGATAGCATAATGACTAAAAGTGTGGGCTCTGGGACCAATTTGCCTAAATGCAAAACTAGGTACTTTTTGTTAATAAACTGTATAATATTGGGCAAGTTACTCAACCACCTGTGCCTCAGTTTCTCATTTAGAAAATGAGGATGACAATATACCTACCTAAAATTAAGTTTCCTACCCATGGGTAGTTCACAGGGTGGACACACACAATAAACACCTGAGACTCTAACATGCTTACATCACAGTTATTGCCCAAATGGCCCACATTTGGTATCACTAAAGATAGCATAATGACTAAAAGTGTGGGCTCTGGGACCAATTTGCCTAAATGCAAAACTAGGTACTTTTTGTTAATAAACTGTATAATATTGGGCAAGTTACTCAACCACCTGTGCCTCAGTTTCTACCTAAAATTAAGTGGGGAAAATAAAGTATCACAAAAATATAGTGGCTTAAAGGTTATATAAGCTTATTTCTCTTGCATAGCAGCCCCCAGTGGGTTCAGTGAATGGAGTGGTTCTGCTCTACTTATTCAAAGGAAGCTGGGAAATGCAGTGGCTGGGTGGAAGGCCATGTGCCCAGCTCTATTGTTTTGAAAAAAAGGGAAAATAGATCTTAATCAGTAAGGAGAGTCTGTCATCTTAACTCATAGAGTTGCTGTAGAGTAAGTGAAATAATGCACTCAGAAGAACGTCTGACATTTAGTGAGTGTTCAATAATGGCTAACCATTGGTATTGCCAGGTTATAGGCCCCTCATAAGTATTTGATTTCTCCCTCTTTTAGACTCAGTTGCCTTTTTGATGTTGGCCATTTGACTTTCTTTGGCTGATGAAACGTGCGTGGCACTGATGAGTGTCGTTTCTGGCAGAAGAATTAAGAGCCAGTGCGCTACCCTGTTTTCTACCCCCACCATGGTAATCATGGAAGGACTTGCCAGCCTGGGTCCCTCAGTAAGTACAATGAGAGGAGCCACCCAAAAACTCACAGGTGTGTAACATGAGCAAGAAATAAATGTCTGTTGTGCTAAGCCACTGAGATTTGGGGAGTGTTTGTTACTACAGCATTCAACTAGGTCGGGAACCAGCGGCCTCAAGGCCACATGTGGACCTCCAGATCCCCAAGTGCGGCCCCTTGACCTAATCCAAACTTTACAGAGCAAATCATTTTAATAAAGGATTATTATTTAACAAAGGATAATTATCTGGATTCAGTCAAAAGACCACACTCAAGGATCCAAAAGGCTACATGTGGCCCCAAGGCCACAGGTTCTCCACCATGTCTGAATATCACCAAAAGTAAACTTGAAAATTGGCTGATAAGCTTGTGCATCCCTTACCTACTATGGGCTCTTAGTTGATTATATTGAGACACCGTAGGCATTAATGACTGTGTGTACAGGACAAACCAATCTATCTGGGCTTGATACTATACTGTAGAAACATGTTCATTGATTGCTAAAGTCTTCCTTCCAAGTCTGCATCTGAAAGCAAACTGAAATTTAGAATCTTCTGATTCTCCTCCCCTTAAATAGAAATAGTTGCCATCTGGCCACAGCTGTGGAAATGCCAATATCAAGGGATGAGTCCTGAATGGAAATGTAGGCCCTGTGAAATTTTTTGCATTTTCTCAAATTTGGACTTTAGTATTTCTTTCAGATTAATCCAGTATTGGCAATTCAGAGAGTTTCGTGTAGTTATTAAATGTTGTATTCACCTGCAAGAATCTAGACAGCAGAGAGTATGAGTAGCTTGTTAGGGTTATAGACATAAAACAGTTGTAGCTATTACTTATGATCACTTACCACGTTAACTGGCAATGTATTAAGTGCTTTACCCACATAATCTCATTTAATCCTCACATCAGCCTTTTTAAGGTGGATACTAATAGTATTCCCATTTTACAATTGAGGAAACATGAGCTTAGAAAAGTTACATAGACATTTATTCCTTGCTCATGTTACATGCTCATATGTTATGTAAAATGACTAAAGTCAGCAGTCCATGAAAGACGTAATTGGAATGTGAACTCAGGCATATGAGTCTAAAACGCATTTGTTGAGCCAATAAGCTGTACCTCCAATCGAACATAACAAGTGTCAGAACTGAGATATGTACAAAGATCTGTGGGAGCAAAGAAACAGCAAAGAACATAGATTAATCAAGGAAGAATTCACTGAGAGTTGGGTCCTTAGTTGATAGGAATTGGCCACGTTGAAAAGGGGGAAGGACATTCTAGCAAAATAAAAAGTTATACTTCTCCTGAACAATTGGTTTATTATTAATACTATATTCACTGTGACTCATAACTAAACATATTCCCACCTTTACATTGGCTGCCAGGGAACTCACAGCCACATTTATAAAACTTCTTCAGGAACTATATAAACCCTAGTGATATAAACATCCATGTAGTAACCAAACCTTTATCAGAATTCCACTCCCACTTTTTCCTCTACCCAATTTCCCAAACTCTTTATGTGTTAATTCTATATCATTACAAATATCTTTATGGGTATCCTTACATTCATGTTGTAACAATAAAACAAAACACAAATAAATAAATACATACATAAATACATAAATTTGTTTTCCCCATGATAAGGCCATGAATTCTCAAACATAAAGGACCTATTTATTTGGCTAGCAAAAATTTAAAACTTTGAAAACAAGAGAGCTTAGGCTGAGAGAAAATAGGCAATCTCATATGGTGCTGGTAGGAGTATATGTTAAGAAACGTATAGAAGTCAATTTGGTAATACTTATAAAAATTAAAAATTTGACTGGGCACAGTGACTCACACCTGTAATCCCAGCACTTTGGGAGGTGGGAGAATTGCTTGAGGCCAGGAGTTCAAGACAAGCCTGGGCAACATAGAAAGACCCCAGGTCTACAAAAAATAAGAAAAATTAGGCAGGTATGCTGGTGCACACACCTGTAGTCTCAGCTACTCAAGAGGCTGAGGCAGGAGGATTGCTTGAGCCCAGGAGTTTGAGGCTACAGTGAGCTATGATTGCACCACTGCCTCCAGCCTGAATAACAGAGCAAGACCCTGTCTTTAAAAAAAAATTCATAGAAACACTGATTCAACATTTTCTCATCTAGGTATTTATCCTATAGATATACTGGTACCCAGACAAAATGACTATGTACAAAGTTACTCCCTTCAACCTCATTTCTAACAACAAGAGATTAGAAAACAAAATTTATGTCCATCAATAAAGGAGTGATTAGCAAAATTATTTTTCTTAGTTCTCAAACATTTTCTTAGATCTTTGAAAGGATCATAGGCTATGGACACTGGGCCTATGATGTCCAATGATTAAATTAGCTCCAGCTGAGCCAGTAAGTATCAATCTTCATTCCACTTTACCATAGTTCCTTATCATACTGCCAGATCAGTTTTCTGCTGCCTATAAAGGTCATTGAAAGTAAATGTATTGCTAGCAAACAGATATCTGCATTGTTTTCATTTATTCATTCAATTCATTCATCCATTATCCATTAAATATTCATAGCACCTACTCTGTGCCAAGTACTCTACTAGGCATTTTTTAGGTCAGAGATCCAATATGCATACATTTACAGCTCACAGGGATTCCTGACTGGTAAAAGATGAGTCAGAAAAATCCATACCCAGGGTACCTCTGTTAGGCTTAAGCTTCAGAAGGAAGTCAAGCAAAGGCAGAGATTTAATTCAAATCTTTATTCTTTTCATGAGTTTGATGATGTAATGTGAGCGGGATTCAATCTAAACAGTTCAAAATTATGCAGTTAATTACATTTGGCTTCAATTTCAATTACTAAGTCATCCAATGACATTATCATAACATTTCGAAGACGTGACAGTAGTGGTTGTTGGAAGATAAGGCCCTAATGCTCTACCAGCTCATGGTCCCTAGTATAAACCCAACAGGTATTGGACAGGAGGTGATTAAATGGAAAGTCCCAGTCTACCACTCCTTGGGGAATATTTGATGGTGTTACAGAAGTGTCATGTTTTCCAAATGGAAAGAATTTGTATTTAGTTTATACTCCAGTCAGGAAAGGTCTGTTCCTGCACAAGAATGCTATTATTGCACAAAGAATACAACTACCAAAGAGCACAGTTTGCAGAGATAGTACCTAAGTATCTCTATAAGTACATAGGTGGGATTTGATAGTATTTTGGTGGTAGTACCATCTGGCACCCAGGAATTCATTCACTCAGTAAACATTTATTGAGCTCCTACTATGTGCCAGGTACTGTATTTGGTACTGGAGACTACAAGAGTGAACAAAACAAGCATAGTCTCTGCCCTCAAAGATCTTAAGAGTCTAATAGTCTGACTCTTTCCCTGCAAGTTCCCCTACCATGCTGTGATATGTTTACAACAGCTACACAAAGAGTCAATCTGTTATTAGCACCTTATTGGTCCCTTATACACCAATGCAGAGCCTTAGGAATGTCAGTGGGACTGCTCATATTAAGTGAGATGCTGACACTCTGTCCTGTTTCCAATATGTCTAAGCATTTTACATAATACAATCAAAAATAACAATGACTACTACTTTGCACCCTGAAATAAACCAGAAGCAACAGTCTCATAGTCTTAGTTATCTATTGCTACATAACAAATCACCCCAAGATTTAACAGTTTAACAATAAACACTTATTATCTCACACAGTTTCTTCGGGTCAGAAATCCAGGGGTAGCTTAGGTGGGTGGTTCTGCATCAGGGTCTGTCATGAGGTTGCAGTTAAAATGTTGTCTGGGTCTGCAATCGTCTGAAGGCTTAACTGGGGCTGGAGGATCTGTTTTCAAGGTGGCTCACTCACATGCCTGATGAATTAGTGCTGGTTATTGGCAGGAGGCCTCAGTTTCTCACCACTTGGTCTTCTTCCCATACGGCTACTTGAGTATCCCCATGACTTGACAGCTGGCTTCCCCCAGAGAAAATGGTCCCAGAGCAAGCAAGGAGGAAGCTGCAATGCCTTTAATGACCTAGTATCAAAAGTCACACACCATCTCTTCTGCCACATTCTATTCTTTATTAATAGAAGCAATTCCTTAAGTCTGGCCCACAATCAAGTGAAGAGAAATTAGGCCCACCTTCTGAAGAGATGTAGTCAAAGAATTTGTAGACATATTTTAAAACCACCATGATCATCCTGTATGCCTCCGGTCCCCAAAATTATAAAATTTCGAATGGTTCCTGTAAACATGTAATTCTCTAACAAAAATAACTTTATCCTCAACTTTGGCTAAGCTGGTATCTTAAGATGGACCATGATCTTTATGCATATAATAATCATATGAGCAAATTGCTGGTTTTGCCATCAATAGATTAATGAATGCTTGGTAACTAATAATTTTGCAGTGTTTCCTTTTAATAATAATTATGTTTTTAATTGACCAGTTGGCCAGTCCTTCTGAACTGAACTCCCTTGCACTCTGCAAGTTAATTTTTATTTCCTTTTTTCAATAGTTTGATCTCTGAGCATTCCTTTGCCAACATCTGAGAGGGCTTTTCACCCTTACCTCCAGTTCTTCCAACCAGCCACACAGAGGAAGGGAGTTGTGGAGAAATGGGGAAAAAGACGGCCCAAGGAAGGTCCGAGAGCAGCAGGAGCCCACAAAGCCGGCCCTTGTAGTCATACCGATTTCGCTTAGTGAAGGGAAACCTGGAATTGGAATCAGAACCCACAGTGTATCTTTATCATTCATTGGGTAAAACATGATGAGAAAGTCATCTATAGCTCTCATTACAAAATTCTCAACAAATCCTTTTGTTGTCTTCAACGTTAAGAAACCTTCTAAGATTTGTTATTCATTGTTGTATGTCCCTGGCAGTCCCTCCCTAAGCTAAGATTTTGGTGGCCAGAGGGGGCAAAAACAGCAGTGATTAATACCTATCAGATTCACAGACATCTCTCATCTTTTACTAGCCTTTCTATCACTCCCCACGTCCTAAGTCGTGGCTCTCCAATGGAGCCGGAATTCAAATTCCAAGCCTCCCTGTAGTAAGACACAGGCACATGACCCAGGCTCCCCCAAAAGTCCACTCAGCAGACACTACAACCTTAGATTTCAACTCAGAAGTACACACGAGGAAAGAGGCTCTGCATGAAGCTTTGATTTTTGCTGGTACGGTGGTGGTGGAAGCGTCTGGTTTTCAGTGGTGGCAACAGCAGCAGTTTCCAAGTGCTTGCATTGCCTGCCCCGGAAGTGACCTCCGTGCAATGGTAGCAGTGATGAAGATGTAGGTTCTTCCTTTGCTAGATGAGGCAGCAGCAGTGGAAGCAGTTTCCTTATCAGGCCTACCCTGCAGCACAGTTTTTGTCATTGCTCATCTGGCCCAGCCTTGATCCTGGCTCTCCAGCTATCCCAACAATTCTTGAGCAATTCAATCACCTTTTAATAAGAAGGCCTCTGATCGCTTGCAGCTAAGAATCCTAAATGGAATACCAGTTAAACAACCCCTTTACAATACTTTGCACTCAAAATATACCATCCTCCCTCCCAAAATGATGTTGGACTCAGCCAATGAAATGTGGGTGAAGTTGACAGTATGTGGTTTTCAAACCTAAACTTTAAGAATCACCATATGTTTCTACTTGCCCTGTTGCACTTCTGCCATTGCTTGGAGAAGTGCTTTCCCCGGGTAGCTGCTGCTCCTTCATCCTGGACCCCAGAATAAATATGCATTGAACAGAGCCACTTCAGCCATCTGCAGACCTGCAGCATGAGGTACAGCCACCCCAACTGACACACAGACTCATGAGTGAAAATAACTGCTTATTATTTTCAGCCACCAATTTCTGGTATAATTTGTTAGACTGCAAAAGCTAACTGACATACCCGGTTTTATTAAATGACCACCGCCACACCAATAATCTGTGACCAGGGATGTGATCATGAAAAAAAGAGAGAGAGAGACTATATCTTCTGAAAAAACCTTGTGTTTAAAAAAGAAGAAGGAAATGGTTCTCAGAAGTAGTTCATGTCAGGGGAGTAGGGATGATGCTGGGCACACAATCAACAGGGCTGCACCAGAATCTAGAATTCTCTAACCTCCATTTGTGGCTTTATCCTTTCATTCAACACACACTCCATCGAATGAATGCTTTCCTTTTTCTCACCTAAAATTCTTCTGCTGTGATTTAACAAAATGCTTTTCTGGAATTGGTAAGATTCAAAGAAGACTTTGAGAAAGAGGAAGACTGCATGGTTTCCAGCAAAGAGCTCATTAGTACAAGTGGGAAAACGAAACAAAGAGGCAAGATGTAGGCTGGAAAGGACAGAAAGCCAGGAGACTGAGGTAAAAGGAAGAATTGAACAAAAAACACCTGCACACACTTGGCTGGTCTAGTCTTTTCCACCTTCGCTGCATCCTGTGGTGTACACAGGAGTTTTTTTGATGGAGAATGTTGGAGAAGCCATTGAAAACTATGCTAAGTGGCCGGGCTCAGTGGCTCACGCCTGTAATCCTAGCACTCTGGGAGGCCAACGTGGGCGGATCGTTTGAGCTGAGGAGTTTGAGACCAGCCTAAGCAAGAGCGAGACCCCCGTCTCTACTAAAAATAGAAAGAAATTATATTGACAACTAAATATATATATATATATATATATATATATATATAGCCCAGCATGGTGGCTCATGCCTGTAGTCCCAGCTACTCAGGAGGCTGAGGCAGTAGGATCGTTTGAGCCCAGGAGTTTGAGGTTGCTGTGAGCTAGGCTGACGCCATGGCACTCCAGCCTGGGCAAAAGAGTGAGACTCTGTCTCAAAAAAAAAAAAAGAAAGAAAGAAAAAAAGAAAGAAAGAAAGAAAGAAAGAAAGAGAGAGAGAGAGAGAGAGAGAGAGAGAGAGAGAGAGAAAGAAAGAAAGAAAGAAAGAAAGAAAGAAAGAAAGAAAGAAAGAAAGAAAGAAAGAAAGAAAGAAAGAAAAAAAGAAAGAAAGAAAACTATGCTAAGAGAAAGCAAGAGGATGGAGGAGTACAAAATGGCAGCCTCCACTGGTATGTTTCGTTTTTTTATAAACCACTTGTGTCTCATTCCTTTCTTCTCCTTCCACACATCACCACCAACACAATTGAATGGAAATGACAAAATGAATATTTGGAGCTTACATATGTACTATCCTCAGTTATTAGAATAGCTTGTTCTTTAAACCAGAACTTTTTGGTAACATATTACTAATCATTTGGGGGTTTGAGTCCTCTATTTGAAGTGCACCACATGTCCTGTCAAAATAACTTCTTATAGCTGTGTAACGATTGTGGGTGGCCTGTGATCACCTTGTCAGAGTGTCTTTTACACCCAGAGCTGGTTGCCAGATTCCACATTACTTACTTCCCAGCCCTCCCTCCCCACAACTTATGCTCCATATATCATCTCCTTTCTTGTTTTTTTGCTGGCAGTTGCTGGGCCAAACAGCAATTTACAGTTATTTATGCAGCTTAAACCCTATTGTCAACATCCTTATTCTCGATACACAACCATTCCAGTGGTGTGAGTTGAGCTTTGCAGGGGGGAGATGGGCTGAGGTTAACAGAAGCAAGGCTTTCTGGGGTCCTCAGCCAAAGCACACATTGTTGCTGAGATGTTTTTTCTCCTTCTTGCCTCCATTTGCGGTGGATTCTCATTTGGAATTAAAAACAGATCACAGCTTGCTGTTTGTTTGCTATTGTCAGGTCAGACCCAGGACTCAGGGAGAGGGGTGGTATCATTGTGTGTAGCATTTTCTTGGCAGTTTAGTAGGGATGATGAAATTTGTCTGCAGTTGTATAGCTCCTTCTCTCTTAAGCTTTCCAAGGCCTCCCAAAACAGAACTTAATCCTCCCGGCAGCTGGAGAGGAAGTCAAATGTGGCATGGGACATTGTTCCCCTGGCTCCCTCAAGCCCATTTTGGAGGGTATAGTTCAGGTAGTGCAGGGAAATGGACTGGGAGGAGGGAGGTGAAGGCTGGCGCTTCCTTAGCAGGCTAGTACCTCCTTAGATGGGATGTGCTACTTATAAAAGAGATATCCCCTCTGGGTAGATACATTTCAAAAACACAGCCCTTCCTCTGGACTGATACAGTCCGTGCCAGGGTATACAGCTTGGTGAGTGGAATATGGACTGGGTTTAAGCACCCACTCATTCCCACAGCCAGGCACTTTTATATATACCACAACTCTAGGTTTTTGCACTCCAGGTCAGAATTTTGTCAGAGACTGGCTATTTCTCCCATTACGCTGCTGACCAATTGAAGAGACCATCAATGCCTTAACATCTAAGTCTAAAATCACAGTTTAGAGACATATAACAGTCTTTGCAAATATCATCTTGTGAATCAACAAATATTTATTAAGCACTTGTATACAAAGCACTAGCCCCCTCTAAGAGGTTAAAGCCCTTTGGGAAGACAATAAAAATGTCAGTAAACATCCATAGGTGTGGTAGGCAGCTTCTGATGTGGTACCCAAGGAGTCTCACCTCCTGGTGTTGATGCTGTTGTATAATCTCCTCCCTCTGAGTGGGAACTGGGTCTAGTGACTACTGAATCCTAACACATTCTAATGCATAGCATATAGCAAAAGTGGTAGGATATCACTTGCGTGATAAGGTTCCCAAAGACTGTGACTTCCATCTTGCTAGTACTCTCTCCCTTGCCAGGATTATCTCTAGTCTTCTCACTTGCTCACTCTGATGCCTCAATCTGCCATAGCATGAGAGACTCCATGGAGAAGTCCAATGGCTTGTGAGGGACTGAGACCTCAGCCCAACAACCCTCAAGGAATTAAATTCTGCCAACAACCACAGGAGCAAGTTAGGAACAGCATCCTTCCCAGTCAAGCCTTGACATGACTGCTGCCCCCTGAGAGACCCTGAGCCAGAAGATCCAGCCAAGCCACACCCAGATTCCTCACCCACAGAAACTTGTGAAATAATAAATGTATGTTATGTCACTACATTTTGGAGTAATTTGATATGCAGTGCAAGGCTATCATCACAAGGTTGTAACCAAGGTGTAAGCCAGGACTGCAGTCAATCAAGGCCTCACTTCATTGAGTGAGGAAGGCTCCACTTCCAAGTTCACTCACAGGGTTATTAGCAGAATCAGTTTTCCAAAGGCTGCTGAACTGAGGGCTTCGGTTCCTTGTGGGCTGTTGGCCAGGGGCAACCTTCAGTCCTTTACTATGTGAGTCTCTCTGCTGGACAGCTCACAACATGGCAGCTGTCTTCCACTGCAGTGAGCAAGCGAGAAAGCAAAAGAGGACAAGCAAGACAGAAGCCAAGGTCTTTTTGTAACCTAATCTCATAAGTAATATCCCATCACTTTTACCATCTTCTATTGATTAGAAACAAGTAACTAACTCCAACTCACACTCCAAGAGTGAGGATTACACAAAGGCATGAATACCAGGAGGCAGGGATCATTGGAGGCCACCTTGGAAGCTGCCTACCACACCTTCCCTATGACTCCCTCACCCACCTCTGCTCCAGGCCTTCGCCAGACCTTGCAGAGTCCCTCTGCCCCACCTCCTTTCTATTCACCATGTTTATCTGTACACAGCCTTTGCAACCCATGCCTGAACTCTGACAAAGCCTCCTAATGAGCCCACCTACCTCTTTCTTTCTACTCCCCCAGCTGGTACCCAGAAAGCTGGTCAATATTTCTAATCACATTATATTGTATCATTTTCCTATTCAAAAATGCCCACTGGCTCCCAAATTCTTTTTCTATCATTCAACACTTTTCTCAGTCTAACCCAATTCACCTTTATTCTCCCACTGTTATAAGGATAACAATAATTATCCTCCCACTCCCCTTCAGCCAGACAGGTATACTCACTGTCCCTAAACCACAGCTATTAATAGTTGATACCCCTCTCCAAGGCTTTGCTCTTGCTGTTCCTACTTTGAATATTCTCCCATTTCTCTCCACCTATCAGAATTCTCCTCAAATTTTATGGCGTAACACAAGTCCTGTCTCCTTCCTGAAGCTTTAAAGCTTGTGATAGTGTGTCCTCTACATAACTAACTGGTCAAGGATTCTATGTGATATTCTGGTTTGATCACTCTGTGCCCAAATGGCCTCTTCCTCCTCCCAATTCTTGAGCCACCCACCACTGACTCACCAAATCTCTGATGTGACACTTTTCATAGACCTATGTTAGTTTGCAATCCCAATAAAAAATAATAGAATATCAGTATATGCATATCAAGGGAAGGTATGAAACAAGTTAATAGTGAAGGTCCAAGCTGAGATGTCTAGTTTGAGGAGAGTAGAATCAACCACCAATCTTGACACTAGTCACAGTATGTTCTAGAGCCATCCTATTAGCCTTTCCAAGATTCCATTTTTTATTATCCTACCTTCAGTTATTCATTATTACTGGCCCAACAAAAGTATTGCAATTTACACTTACAAGAATGGAATTCTTAGGGTTCTCAGACACTATTTCTTAAGATAACGTATAATGTAGTGAAAAGAGTACTCTTCTTAAAGATTAAAAAAAGGAGGGGGGAAGGGAGATTCTAATACCATCATGATTCTTTGAGATACAAGAGAAAGATATAATAATGGCCATGAATATAGGTATGTTCATATAGATATGTTCAAGGGATAATCTAAGAATGAAATAAGAGTTCAAGGAACAGGGAAATGTTTTTGATAAATCAAATTGGTAAGTAATTAGAGAAATATAAAAAGGCTAACATTTCATTAACATACTAACAGGGAACAAAAACTAACAATTACTGATCTCCTACTAAGCACTTTAGATTGTGTTATTCTATCTAATCATCCCAACAACTCATCTTACAACAGAGAAGATGAAGGCCCAAAAAGGTTAAATAATTTGCCAAATGTCATACAACTAGTAATTGGTGAGACCAAGATTCCAACCCTGCCCTAGCTGATTCCAAATCCCACACCACCCCATCTTTAGGGCATTAGAGCTGGGAGATGTGGCCTCACCCATCACAGTATTTTGCATGGTTATCATTGGATGGAAGACAGCCTATATCATTCTCCCTGAAATGATTCAGTGAACTTTTAGCTGCTGTGCCAATCCAATCTGTGTTTGTAGGAAAGAAAATCATCCTTTTCTACATCTTCAAGTGAGATAAGGTGCAGATTAGCCAAATCACCAAAAAAAATTAATTGTAAAGAGGGGTATGGTTGATAGAATTTGATAGAATCATCTTATCCCACACTAGGGGTTCTGATGTCACATCCTTGATGGTCTTAGAAAAAGCCTTGAAATATATTCTTTCTTTTAAGACATAGGTTCCCTTCTGACCCATAAAGAGCTTCTCTGGAGAAATATCAGTATGCCAATCACAAAAATACATTTCTCAGAAATGCAAGGGGATATAAAGAATAGCTTCATCTCAAAACTTGAAAACCTTCTCCCAAAAAATGTCTCAAGGTAACTGCTTGATGGGTGCTCTTTCCTCAGCACTCAGGACCCATCCATTCAAAGAATGTCCAATGACAGCATCTAACTCGTGTAATATGTTGACATTAGCCAAGCTCATCCCTCTGACAAAGCTGAGCCTGCAGGAGTCGGGGAGAAATTGGACTGGGGATCCGTGAGTGTGGCCTGTGGACAGAGGGGGGCAGCAGAGAGCTGTTGCAGAGGTGCATTCATCAGGCAGCTTCTCAAGGGGCAGGTGGTTCTGGTCAATTTGGAGACTTGGACAGGAAGACCTGGCCGCAGAGTTAGTAACCCTGCTGAAGAATTAGCCCTGCTGAGATCCCTGTCCGAATCCACAAACAGGACCCTCTATTTCCCACACCATGGCCAGATATCTTTATAAACTTGCCTCTGATCATATCACTCCCTGTTTAAAAACCTAATCAATGGCTCCCTATTGCTTAAAACTCTGGTTCTCAAGCTTTGGTGTGCTTCAACACTACTTGGAGGGCTGGACAAAACACAGCTCACTGGGGCCGCCTCAAGAGTTTCTGATAGGTAAGTCGTGGGTGGCCTGAGAATTTGCATTTCTGATGTGTTCCCAGGTGATGCTGATGCTGCCGGTTCCTGCAAATCCAGGATCCACACCTGGTAATCCACCGGCTTAGAACATGCTTGAGCTGCCCACCACCCTCCTCTCCAGCTTCTCTTGTAACCACTCACTCCCACTTGCATCCCCCATACCCTCTGCTCCACCTGGAACTTCCTTCAGCTCCCCAAGGGAGCCCTGTTTTCCCAGACCTCTTGGCCTTTTCACACTTGCCCTCACTGCTGAGACACTCTTCCTCCTCCTCCATCTCTTCACCTGGCTAATGCTTATCTTCAGGTCCCAAGTAAGAAGCTTCCCTCCTACGAACTCACATCGTGCCCTGTACTGCACGTCCTACACTGTGTTGTAAATGACCATTGTGTGTTTATGTCTCAACTAGTCTATCAGTCTTGAGAACAGAGTCTGACAAACACATATTCCATGTAAATGCAGTCACTGATCTCATCTGGATTCTTGACTCTGGACAACAACCATGCTACATCTCTCTAATTGCCTCCCTCTTCCGCTCTCAATGACTACTTCAAACAATCTTCACTTTCTTCAAATCTCTAACCTTCACGCCTCCTCTATCACACTCAACAGATGGCCTTGCCCACTCTTTCACAGAGAAAATAGAAGCCACCAGACAGAAACCTCTCAACTTCCCGCCACCAAACCTACAAACCCACCAGCATCTGCACCCAGCCCATCCCCTTGACCTCCTGTTTCAGTAGAGGAGCTGCCTGTACCTTCTCAGGCTGTCTAAAGCTAAACCCTCCATCTCTGCTATGGTTTTCCCCCTTCTTCCTCAAAAACTCCCACCACCAACACACCCTCTCCATGTATCTTCTACTTCCTCCTCTCCCCTGATTTTATCCATCATTTTAAAAACAGGTCCAACTGTCTCTTCTATAAATAACCACCCTCCTTAGGCCCCATGTTACCCTGTAACTATCCTCTTATTTCTGTTTGCTCCTCCTCAGTGATATATGTCTAACTTAATAATTTCCATTTCCTCATCTCACACTCACTCACGAGCCACTTTTCCTCAAACACTGTTCTCACTAGGGTCCGCAACCATCTTTCTGTAGCTAAATCAAATGGACACATTATTTCCCATTCTTTTTGACCCCAGTTGACTCCCTATACCTTTTATTTTATTTTATTTTATTTTATTTTATTTTATTTTATTTATTTATTTTTTTAGATAGATTCTCGCTCTGTTGCCCAGGCTGGAGCACAGTGGCATTATCATAGCTCACTGCAGTCTCCAATTCCTTGGCTCAAGCAATCCTTCTGCCTCAGCCTTCTGAGTAGCTGGGACTACAGGTGCATGCCACCACACCCAGCTAATTTTTCTATTTTTTTGTAAAGATGGGGTCTTGCTCTTGCTCAGAATGGTCTCAAATTCCTAGTCTCAAGCAATCCTCCCACCTTAGCCTCCCAAAGTTCTAGGATCACAGGCGTGAGGTATCACACCTGGCCCCGTCCTATATCTTGAAGCTCCTTCTTCCCTTACCTTCAGTAACATCCCAGCCTAATCTATCTGGCCATTCTTCCTTGAAGACCTGGTCCTGCCTGGGTAACTGTATGCATTCCCATCAGTTCGGTTACTACATACATACCAACCACTCCCTTTACTGGAGAGCCTCCAGCACCATGCTGTCCAGATTCATATAACTAACCACCCACTCTATGTACTTTCTTTGCTGTCCCAAAGGTCCCTCATACTTCCCTGAACATATGATCTTCCTCCAAACCTGCTCCTTCTAGGTGTTCCTTATTGAAAGAACTATCCCAGAGGACACATTCTTGACACTTCCCTCCATCTCTGGCCCCATGTCACACCAAGTCCACAATTCCCGAATCCCACCACCCTCTGTCCACTACCATAATCCAAGCCACCATTCCATCTCTCCCAAACTACAGATACAATCACCAGTCTCCATACAACATCTCTGGCCCTCTCCAATCCATTCCCCGTTCTCTTTGCTAGAGGAACCTTCCTTTAAAAAAAAAAAAAGAAGAAGAAGAAGAAAAGAAAAAGCCATTTTATATCCTTGCTTAAACACCTCAATAGCCATCCATCACCACTGGGATAAAGGTCAGTCTTGTCCTTTCCCCACACCCACACTGGCCTTCTTGCAGCACCTCCAAAGCACCAAGCCCTTACCCAACTCAGGGCCTTCACACATTCTTTTCTCTCTTCTAGAATATTTGCCCTGACCCTCTTTGCCTGGCAACCCCCACCCATCCTTCAGGCCCAGCTTCAGATTTTCTGAGAGAAATTTCACTCACCCTCTGACACCATCCACTACATACTAAGTGAGATGTACCATTTAGACCTGTGGTCCCCAACCGCCCGGGCTGGGGACTGATACCTGTCCGTGGCCTGCTAGGGACCGGGATGCAGAGCTCCATACCCCCTCCAACCCCTGTCCATGGAAAAATTGTCTTCCATGAAACTTAGGGACTGGGAGGGGGGCACACAGCAGGAGCTGAGCAGCAGGCAGGTGAGCAAAGCTTCATCTGTATTTATAGCCGTTCCCCATCACTGGCATCACCACTTGAGCTCCGTCCCACCCCCCAACCAACCCCACCCTCACCCCCAGTGGGCAAAAAAATTATCTTCCATGAAACCAGTCCCTGGTGCCAAAAAGGTTGGGGACCGATGATTTTAGACACTCTCATGGCATGCTGTACTTTTCCTTCATAGCACTCATTACAATTGTGGTTAATTCATTATCTGTGAAATTATTTTTTAATGCCTCTCTCCCTCTAAGCATCATACAGGCAAAGATCAGATCTTTCTTATTCTCTGTCATATCTCTACTACCTTTTACAATGTCTGGCTTGTACTGAGGTGACAAAAAAATACTTGTTGAAAAAATAAAGGCTAATTGAAGGAAAAATATGCCATAATTTGATATTCAACACCTCCTAGACTGTCTGGTTTGCTGATTCTCTCTATTTGTAATGTCCTTTATGTTCATTGGATAATAAAATAATATGTTGTTTCAGTGCTTTCTATTTGTCTGGTGTTGTCCTAAGTATATTACATCTTCACAAAAATCCTGTGCAATATGATATTGTTATTATTCCCATTCTATAGTAGAAGAAACTGAGGCACAGAGAAGAAAACAATCTTGCCCAAAGACACAGAGATAGTAAGTAATAAACTGAGATACAAATAAAGATAATCTGATCTACATCCTGCATCCTTTAACCCTGTGATATACTATCTCCCAGGATCTCTTTAGTATGTACAAGGATGACCGCTGTAGGTGCTGGGACGTGCACATTATTAACATGGCTGTAACAGAGAAAGGAAGGCCAAAACAAACAAACAAACAAATCTCAACACATCAGTAGTTCTCAAAATGTGCATCACAATCACCCAGACAGATTGCTGAAACACAGATTACTGGACTCCCTCACCAGATTCAATAGATGGTAGATGTGAGGGTTGAGTCCCAAGAATTTGCATTTCTAGCAGGTTCCCAGGTGATGCTAATGCTGTTGGTCCAGGGACCACACTTGGAAGATCATTGCAGTACATAAGGGATTTTCACAAGTTTTCTCTATCTTTAAAGATACATAATACCCTTTCCCTGCAACCTACCCTTCTAAAATAAATAAACAGAAAAGAGAAGGTGCTCGAGAGACAATTTTAAAATGCAAACAAAATGTAACAAGGTTAAAGTGGTGTTTCAGGCCCCTCATCCACTGGATTCTCATTCTCTCTTTCTTTCAGCCTCACTTTGCACAGGTTGTGGTATGCACCTGCTTTTGAAGAAATAAAAGAACTTGTCTCTTATGAATGTGTTACCTAGCTCATCTTGCTTAATTCTCACAACTCTGTAAGTTCACTATTATTATCCCCATGTTAGAGATGAAAAAACTGAGACCTCAAGAAGTTAAATCATTAATCTAATACCACAAAGGTAGAAAGCAAGCTCAGTCACGGTTCAAATTCAGATTGACAAGACTCCAAATCCCTTATCCTGTCCATTAATTAACACCACCCTTCATATTTCCATTTACCTTTTTAATTCTCCTAAACATTCAAGTAATTTCTCCCACACTCATATAGAAAATGTCAACTGAAAACACAGATCTAAATCCATCTCTCCCCAAAAATATGCTTTTAATGCCTCTCCTTTTGTTACTTCTTTGAAGTTGGTTGCTATTCATTTCAAATGTGTAGTGAAAAAACTCAAGATTTTAAACCAAAAAATGATTAGAACATTTCTAAGAAGTAGATAGCACCCCAAAATAACCATTCATGGTTCATCTTTCTTGAGCCACTTGACAGTATTGAATTTTATGGCTTTCCTGTTGTGGTTGAAGAAGCCTTTTAAAATTTCACTGCAATGCTGTGAGGCCATACATCCCCCAGGATTAATCACAAATATTTTATAAAGATGAAGTTTCGTTATATCTTTGTTCTTTGTATCTTGGCTTTTGTTAGCGCATTTTAATTAGGATCTGGTATCTGCAATAAACAGTAAACATAAAGAGCTTTGCAAAAATGTATTAGACTGTTTGTTTTCACACTCTAATGCATATTTGCACAATTTTACCATGAAAAAAGGAAAACATGCTAAGCTCTTGGGCTCTATCCCAAATGTCCTGGAATAGAATCCGGAAATTACTAAAAATGCAACCAAACCTCATCATATTCCAGCAATTAACCTAAGAAATGAGGGTCCATTCTCTGTATGAAAAAAACATTTTTGAGGGGAGAAATCTGTGGAGGAGAATGCTTCTCGATAACACACGTATCGCATTCTCCAAACCTGTTTTGAAATTTGGACTATTTCCCTTCATGCTAAAAGAGCTTAATAAACAAATTAAGTTGGATAATGTTTTATTTTTCTCTTTCAGAGTGTTAAGAGAGCCTCTTCTACTAAAAGAAGACAAGAAGGACTACTAAGCATAAAACAAGGGATAAAATAATCACATGGACCCATTTTTAAAAGAGGCTGGGGATTAATAATTTTCCTACTAAATAGTTGTATAGTAGAATGAATTATTATTACAACAGTAGAATCATGGAGAATGCTGATGACAAAGGACAGTTTGGGGGGTTTTATTTGAACATATCCTAATCAAAAAGTAGCAAAAACTTTTAAAATCTTCAAATGTGGCTCTTGTGTGCAATTGTTATTTATATGACACCTTGATAGTGTTCAAATGCAACAACACAAAATCATAAAAATGTGAGCAATTCAGAGGCATAAAGTGATTTTTCCTTCTGTAACTATCCCTTAATATGTTTCCAAATAAAACACAGGATTAAGTAATTTATTTTGTTGCATGATTTATTTATGGACTGAAACACAGTAAACAACAGATAAAAGACATAGTCCCGGGCATCAATTTAAAAGATAAAAATCATTACATTTTATTAGAAGGAGACACATAAAAATGCCAACATGAACTGTAAAGAAAGGAAAAGTGTTGGCTCAAAGGTCCCAAGTCTAAGTTATACTTGGTGTTTCTAACTCCCCTTTGGGGGAATAATATGCCTGAATTTAATTAGAATTATGTTTTTTTAAGATTAAGGTTGTGAAAAAGTTAAAAGGTTGGATCACACAAAAATAAAAATGACTCTGAGGATCTTAGGGAATTTGAACTGGTAAACTTAGATTCTATTTCCTGCCAACTGTTTGCAGGAGGATTAAGAGATGTACAAGAATTATTAGTTTTAGATAAAAGCCAGCATTTTATAAAGCAATTAATTTTTCATTAGTTCCACATAATTTTGGCGAAAAATAGTTTTGTTCCAATAAAACTATTAAATTCCAAGAGGTTACTCTAAAATATAGCCATTAACTTCACATTAATTTAACCAAATTTATAACAGGCTAAACTGCATGCATGAAAGCAGTAATAGTTTTTTTGCAGAATATATTATAATTAAAAGGAAAAATTAAGAGGAAAAATAATTTTTAAAAAACAGGTAATAAAACTTCTAAATCCTAAGTATGGTTATGCTTTTATTTAAAAGACATTTTTCTATAATGTTTCTTAAGCATATAAAATGAGTAACATAAAGTCCACCATAAGTTTTTGCATAGGGTTATCTTGGAAATATCAGAATGTTGTTTTTATTATAATACATTTATTTTATATTACAATAAATAAAATATACTACAAAGGTTCAAAAAAACTTATTAGTACTGAAAACTTTATCCACAGAGCCATTAACCATCTTTCCCAATGCTAGAACTATCTTTCATGAGGCACAAAATTCCACCCAGATGATCCATTCACCCAGATTGCTGGAGTGTCCTCACCTCCATTTTGAGGTCTCCAATTCTATACAGAATGACAAAAAAATCTAATTGAGTCAGGATAAGAAACCTCAAGTCCTGGCCAGAAAGTGTCTCTTATCTAGTCCACTTCCTAACATGCCCCCATGAACACCACTTTCCATCCCTATTGCCACCAACCTGCTCCAGCCCATAACCAACTCTCTCCTGTTCACTGCAATATTCTCCTACCAATTCTCTCAAATTCCATTTTTGTCCTCCATCCCAACTCAGTTTCCACCCTGTGGACAGAAAGGACTTGTTAAAAATGTAAATCGAGTCGTGTCACTCCAAAGCTGAAAACCCTCCATTGGTTTCCTTTGCACCTTGAATAAAATCTAGCTCCTTATCTTGGCCTACAGAATCATGACTTCTGTTTCTCTCATTTGGATAACATCTCCCTTTGCAATCTGTTTAGCCAGCCCTGTGAGTTTCCCTCAAGCATTCTGCAGCCACTCCTACCCACAGTCATGCACCTCCACCAGGTAAATGCTGAATCCCCATATCACCACCATTTTGGTCAAGACATTTGCCCCAAAGTATTCTTGATGAAAGTTTCTTCCATGTGGTTTTCAGATTTGTTGCCTGGTTTTGTGCCTCTCTTTGCCCTTTGGACTGAGCACCTGATTCTCTCCTTTATGTAGCATCTCGACCTCCCCTACAACACCACCTATTACATACCCTTCCTGGCTCAGCATAGGCCAGAATCCTCTACATGAGCTCTGCCCAAATGGAAGGTACATTTGCCTAGTTAACAACAGCCCCATGTGGGCCCAGGGAAGTTACATGCAATGTAGCATTAATCTATTCTCCAATGATTACATATGAATTCATATTGTCTACGCCAAGAGATCATTAGGGCTTTTAGGGTAAGTAATGTACTTACTTAGATTGTGTTAGTGGAATGCTGAGGACTTAGCAGATGTTGTATCAACATAGACTCAGCTCAGGACACAGTAGAACTTCATGATGAGCTGGCTCAGAGAGAGACATTAAAGCAGAACTGAGGGAACCAAACTAAGGGGAAGATAAGTCATTCATTCACTCAATTACTATCCATACAGCAACTTCTGCATCCTGGGAGCTATGCTAAATGAGGCAAAGAGAGAAATGAATAAAACATAGCTACCTGATTTTTATTTCTTTCCAAATTCTTGGCTCCACGTCATCCTCTCTTTGCAAATGGTATATGCACACACACACAAGCTACTTTTGCTTCTCTGCTCAGCATCTTTAAAGTTTGCTTTAAAAATAATAGTGGATCATTGTCTAAATAGAAAACCCATTTCATTGTGAAATGAAAAACAACGAGAACTAATAATAGAATTCAATTAAGTGGTGGATTCCTAGGAAAATGTACAAAAATCAATTAATTACCTACAAAAACAACAATCAAGTAGAAATTATTCTCATTCATAATACCAATGAAATGTATAAAATAGCTAGGAACAAACCTAATAAGAAATATGTTTAAAGAAAACTCAAAATTACTGATGCACATTAAAGAAGTCATGTAATTTGAATGGAACACAGTGTTACGATATCAGAAAACACATTATGGAGGTATCAACTAGCCAAAATGATTTAAAAATATTATGTAATGCCAATTAAAATCCTCTAAAAATTTTTTGTAATAAGGCAAAATCATGTTCACGTGAAAGAATAAATAGGGAAGAACACACACAAAAAAAGGATTGAAAAGAATAATCGTGTTAGCCATCTATTGGTGTGTAACAAATTACCCCAAAATTAAGCAGCTTTAAAGCAACACACTTATTATTTTAGCTTCTGTAAGTTGGTAATACAAGCTTGGTTTAGCTTGGTGCCTATAACTCAAATTCTTTCACAAGGCTGCAATCAAGATATTAGCCTCGCACAGTTGCCTCATCTAAAAACTCAACTGGGGTAGGATCTTCTTCCAAGTTCACATGCATGGTTGTTGAAGGATCCAATTCCTCCTAAGCTGTTAGACTGAAGGCCTCATTTACTCAGTGGCTGTTGTCAGGAGACTTCCTTAGTTCTTTGCCACGTGGACCTCCCCATAGGACCTATCACAACAAGGCAGCTGGCTTCTCTCAAAGCAGGTGAGAAAGCAAGAAAGGATATCCAAGATAGAAACCACAGTCTTCTTATAAGCAATCTCAAAAATGACATCCATCACCTTTACTACATTTTATTCACTAGAGAGACACAAAATCCAGCCCACCTTTAAGGGAAAAAGATTACCAAGGGCATAATATCAAGAGTCAGGGATCCTAGGAGACCATTTGAGAGGATGTATACCCCAATAATGAAGGGGAATTTGTACTGTCAGCATCAGAACATACCATGAAGTTTTAATAATTAAAACAGCATGTAACTGATGACAGAATAGACATAATTCAATGGAGCAGAATAGAAACCCCAAAACAAATATAAGTGTATATAAGTAATTAGTACATTAAAATAAGGATGTTCAAATCAATGGGAAAATGACAGATTATTAATCAAATTATGCTGAGAAAATTGGTTATCCATTTGGGGAAAATAAAAAAAAAATTTATTGGATCCTTACCTCACTCCATAACCAAACAAGCTCTAGGTGTTTATATAGTTAATTATTAATATATATTTCAGGAGGGACATAAATGGATTTCCATAGTATAAGTAACATTTTGTTTATTGAGCTGGGTGGGAGTACATGAGTATTTGTTGTATAACAGCAAAACTTTCAGCTCACCAAATATCAGGCATTGTTATAAGTATTACATGTATGTTAATTTACTCAAACTCCAGAACTATCATATAAAGATGGTTCTATTATTTTCTCCATTTTAAATTAAGGAAACTAAGGCCATAAGATCTTACAGCTTGAAGATTCATGCCTATTGTATTAGTACTTTATGGCTATATAATAAATAACCCACAAATTTAGCAGGCTTATACAATAAACATTTATTATCTCACACAGTTTTTGAGAGTCAGGAAACCAAGAGAAGCTTAGTTGGGTGGTTCTGCCTCAGGGTATCTCATGATATTGCAACCAACGTGTCAGCCAGGGCTACAGCCATCTGAAAGCTTGCTGGAGCTGGAGGATCCACTTCCAAGCTTACTCATGTGGCTATTGGTCTGAGGCCTCCATCAGCTTCCTTGCTGGTTGCTGGTAGGAGACCTCAGTTCCTCACTATGTGGACCTCTTCATGGAGTTGGTTGAGTGTCCTCATGGCTTCGCAACTAGCTTCCCCCACAGTGAGAAGTCTAAGGGTGGTGGAGGAAAGAGAGAGAAGCCTCAGTGTCTTTTATAATGAAGTATCCAAAGACACACTCCATCGTTTCCACAATGTTCTACTCATTAGAAGCTAGTCCCTAAGGTAAGCCTATATTCAAGGGGAGGGGAATTATGCTCCACCTTCTGAAGGAAGGAACGTCAAAGAATTTGTGGACTTATTTTAAAACCACCACACCCATAAAATCTGGCTTGAAGTCTGTGCTCTTAACCATGACATACACAGTCATGCTCTACATAACAACAATCAGTCAACAATGGAATGAATGCATAAGACTATAACAGAACTGAAAAATTCCTATTGCCTAGTGACATCATAGTTTTTGTAGCCACCTCATAACATTGTAGTGCAATGTATTACTTTTTCTATGTTTAAATACGCTTAGATACACAAATACTTGCCATTGTGTTACAATTGCATACAGTATTCAGTACAGTAACGTGCTATACAGGTTTGTAGCTAGGAGAAATAACATACAGCCTAGGTATGTAGTAGGCTATATCATCCAGGTTTGTGTAAGTGCACTCTATGATGTTCACCTAAGGATGCATTCCTCAGAACATATCTCCATTGCAATGCATGACTGTCCTGCCTCTCTTACATTATTCTTCATACAAAATTCTATGTGTGAAATATTTCACAATAATTTAAAGGTTAAATATAAAAATTAAAACTAAATGAATTATAGGCAAATATTTTCAAATGTTAATATGGGTAAGGTCTTTCTAAGCATGACACCAAAAGTAGAATCCAGAAAAGAAAAGGCTGAAAGGTATACATATGTTAAAAAATAAAAATGTCTATATATCAAAAATCACCATCAGCAAAGTTAAAAGTCAAATGGAAAACTTGGAAACAATATTTGCAACATATATGATAGATGAAGAGTTCTGGTTCTCAATATTAGAGAGTGCTTTAAAATCACTAAGAAAAAGATAAATACATTAATAGAATAAGAAATTGGCATAAAAAGATAATTAAAAAAGAAGAAATAGAAAAGACCAATAAGCATATGAAAAAAATATTCAACTTATTCAATATTTAGTAATCAAAAATCAGCAATTAAAAATGAAATCTGTATCTTCTTTCAAGTTGGCAAAGAGTGGAAAAATTATGGTATTTTCCAGATCTGGAGGGAAAGGGAATTTCATATGTCCCTTGGGTGTATAAATTGGTACAAATTCTGCAAGGAAGTTTTCAATATATACCAAAAACCATAGAGAGTATATGTCCTTGCACATAGCAGCTTTACTTGTAGCAATTTATCTTAAAAACTAATTGGACAAAGATATATGTATAGAGATGCTCATCACAGCATTTTTTTATTACACTCAAAAAATTTGAAACAACCTAAATGTCCAAAATCTGAAGGTTTTGTTAAATAAATGATGGTGCAAGTGTGAATGATGGAATATGATGCCATTAATGTTTTAGAAGTATATTTACTAACATGGAGGAAATTCATGAGGTTAAATGAGTAAAAGTCATATTTACAATGGCATATAAACATGATACAATTCTTAAAAGAAAAAATTTTTAACTGTGTATGCATAGAGCATACATTAATAGTGTTAAAATGCTATATACAGCAAACCTTAATAGTGCTATCTTTAGATGATACAATTTGGGGTGATTTTTATTTCCTTCTTTATTTCCGTCTGTTTATTCCTGTTTTTAAAATGCTATCTGTGAGATAAGCCTAAATTGTAAATCCTAAGTTATCTCCTCAATGACCCCTCAGTCTTTCTCCTTTCTCCCTCACTAAGTGAATAAATGATATTAGAGGCTGGAACCTGCTATCACCAGTTAATAGTCATTAACCCCCTCACCCCTAGCACAGCCTCTGTAATTTGCATAATAAAGAAATGAGTCTGAAATCCTCTGTCCAGGGATCTACAGCAACTTTAATGAATATACTAGTGTTCTGATTTTAAGCTAGAGGAATGTTAGGCAGTGCACACAAAATGAAGATATGCTCACATTTAAAGGAAGAGATCAAAAACTTACTTGAATATGAACCTGTCTTACACACCTAAAAAGCTCACAGTAGCTTTTGCCAGTGTAGTCTATCATTACTCAAAACTGCATCTATGTCATTTGCCTCTGCCATTTTAGTGATGGTTGAAAGTTTAATTTTGAATATGAAAAATTTTTAGACTATATACACAGGTCTATAATTAACAGTTAATCACTCATATTGAAAGTTAGCCAGGGACAAATAGACAATCCATTTATTTCTCTACATTCTAATGGATTGATGTTTTTAATTAAATTAGCAAAATTCTGGCAAAATTTCTATTAAGAAAAACAGAGTCCAAGAAAACATGTAACCACTTTTTGATATAAAAACAGAAGCTCATATTAACATCAATATTTTTAAAAGTCAAAAACAACTACATAAATTGCATAATAACAATAAAACATATTTTGAAAGGCAATGGTAAACATAAAAGCACCATTCACTTTTCAAAAATAGGATATTCCTATATTTAAAAAGCATGAAAGAATAGACAAGACAATGGATAACTTTTAAGGGAAAGAGATTCTAAATTTTAGTAAGTGATTTTCATTTTCTTGTCTTCCTTAACTAATAAACTCCCATGGACATCTTTATTCCTATAAGACATCATATACCAAATCAAACCAATATAAATTTACAAAGACTATGGAAGTTATTTGATTATTATTATTCATTTTGGAATATTTTTATGGGTGACTTGCTAATATTTTACTATATTATCATTGATTATCTTTGGTACAGAAGTATTGGCTGAATGGTACCTATCCTTGTAAAACATTGAAGAAAAGATTTCATCTTTTTAGAGCTATCAATTCCCACTGAGAACCAATTCCTTTGATGGTACTAAATAAATAATAAGAATAAAGTTATAACATCCAATGTCTGACTCAGCACTCAGCTTAATGAGTTTTAGGGTAATGTTAAGTGCTTTGAAATCTTCAGAGAGTAGAAAGGATGATACACTGTATCACCCATCTAAAACATAACATCATTTTATTAGAAATTAATATTACAATTCTTGATTTTATTTCAATATTTGCACTTTATCTTTCTTGCATTGCCTACCTGTATTTGGGGGAATACAGAAATAAGCAAGAATTCTGTAAAGCTCAGAAATATTTGGGGGGTGGTCCTTCCTATTGTGGATGTTTAATAGAGACTTAGCATTAAATTAAATAGCAATGAACTAATATTTAAAAGAGGAATCTATTAGATAGTGGAAACAAGCTATGCATCAGGAGACTGGGGTTCTTGTCTCAGCTCTCTTTTCGCTATCTCTAGGATCACTGACCAGTCATGTGCTCAGTCTGGGCCTCAGTCTTCTTGTCTATAAAATGGTTAATGAGGCAATCTCTAGATGTAATTTTCTCTGAGCACATGAAATCATGTTAAGAAAGACCTGTACCTGAAAATGTCTAATTAGGGCAGCTTGTGCTACAGTGTAGGAGCACTTCCTTAGAAATCCCAACCTAAGAAGCCTCAATGTATGAGAACTCCAACCTCATACATTGAGGAAACCAAATTCTTTCCCAAGATAAAACAATCACCTTCAAATGTCAATTCACCTTTACTAATCACATACTTGGTTCACAGTATCTTTAGAATCAAATCATCAGTTTGGTCCAGAGCTTACCCAGCCTGAGCCAAATAAACTTATTTTTTTAAGTGAATATCAAAGATCCTCCTTTGCAAGCTACACCCAAGTTCCCAAGAGTTAAGGTATGTGGAAAATTGAAGTAAACAAAAGGCTTTCAGTAATGGCTCAGCCTAGCAGCTTTTTCCCTTTTCAATATAACCAAGAATTCATTTCACAAAACTAAGTTGGAGATTTCATAAAAACCCATTCTGATTTCACTCCTGGTATGCCCTACTCCCCTGAGATGGAAACATTGAGGACCATTTCTTTGAGACATTGGAACCAGACAAAGCTTCACCTCCCCTGAGGCACGAGCACGCTACCTCCTTTCTGAGGGCTGATTTGTAATTTATCATGCTTCCCTATTACCCAGCCTGCCAAGAAGCTTAGATCCAAGGTTGAAACTCAATCACAACAACCATAGGAACAATTACAGTTAGCTTATTTTCCTTATCCCTTTTTCTATATCCTGCTTTTTTATTTTATTAACTTTGTCGCTAAGTCATTTTTTTATAAGTCATTGCAAAATCTTTTGGAAAGAGGTGAAGTACAAATAAATACAACTGTAAAATGAACATAACATATAAAAATTACAGTCTGTATCCAAAGCACAACATCCTTCACCTCTATACAAGGATATTAAAATTAAAACGAACTTATTTGGAAGCGAACAGCATGATATCAGCAAAATTTAGACAAGTAAGTAATTTGTTTATTAAATGCTTCATCAAGAGTCTCGATCCATTTTGCTTTATTAATCTCTTGGGGGAAATTGAGACCTCTATGAACACTTAGGGTGCTCAATTAAATTAAATATTTTGTAAAAATACATGTTAGTAATTTTTAGGTGAGTGTCTACCTTCAAAGTAAAAACAAAATTCTTTAGAACCAGAGGCTCCATATTATTTAAGAGAATAAGGCCGGGTGCGGTGGCTCACGCCTGTAATCCTAGCACTTGGGAGGCCGAGGTGGGTGGATCGTTTGAGCTCGGGAGTTCGAGACCAGCCTGAGCGAGAGCAAGACTCTGTCTCTACTAAAAATAGAAAGAAATTATATGGACAACTAAATATATATAGAAAAAAAAATTAGCCGGGCATGGTGCCTCATGCCTGTAGTCCCAGCTACTAGGGAGGCTGAGGCAGTAGGATCACTTGAGCCCAGGAGTTTGAGGTTGCTGTGAGCTAGGCTGACGCCACGGCACTCACTCTAGCCTGGGCAACAGAGCAAGACTCTGTCTCAAAAAAAAAAAAAAAAAATAGAGAATGTTGGCTGCTATAACAGACCCAAACGTGTATATCCTCGAACACAATTGAAGTTTATTTTTTGTTCACCTGAGAATCTGAGGGAGTCTTTCCTAGTTAGCAGAGCTCCTCTATGTGGTGCTTCAGGTACCCTGGTTCCTTCCATCATTGGCTTCATCATGCCCTAGGGCATCCAACCAGCAGAAAGGAAACGAGAGCATAAAGCTCTGGCCTGAAAATATTAAACAATACATCACTCCCATCCACATTCCATTACTGAGGACTAGCCAGGTGGCCACTTGGACATGCAAAGCAAGGGGTTGGGGGTGAGGAGGTTAGGAATTTAGGGCTAGGAAATGTAGTTCACGGCCAGATGCCCACTTTTCAGCAATGACTCATTACGAAAAGGGGCACATGAGTTTTTGTACGCAGCTTACCCTCACTACTACAGGTTCAAGCCTTCTACCAACTCTACCAGCTCTAAACTATCCCTCTCCTATGCAAGGGAAAACAAACACAGAGTGATAATTTGGCAGCATACCTTGGTCCATGTCCGACTGGGGTGCTGGCAGAAAAGAGCAGCTGGCAAAAGGTAATTGAGCAGAGCCAGGAAGTCACACCAAAAGCTGAAGAGTCAAGTAGACACCTGCCCTGAGATCATAAACGGAACTTACTCACCTTCTATGCTGTTGAGTCCATTGGAATTAGATAAACTAGATATTCCAGGACAGACTCAATCTCATTTTCTTTTCATCAGTGAAGGCTCTTTTGTGTTTACAAAATATAATACTCTGACTTTTCTTATTAATAAATTTACAATTCAGAAAATTACCTTTTTCAAGTCACATATCCTGAGATTTACTCAGGAAATATGGTTATCAGTTGGGTTCTGGGCCGAGCTCAGCCCATATATAGCTGTGTGACATTAGACAATCGGATTTATCTCTATAGCACTCAGATTCTTCATTTTAAAAAAATCAAGGGATTGGACCAGATAGTTGCTAATCTTCAGCTAAGATCCAACAGAAAAACTCTGCAATCTGAGTGGCAATATAAAGCTAATTCAACCTGAACACATTTTTAACTTAATAAATTATATTGTGACATCAACATTAAACCAAGTTATTGTAATAAACACATCTATTGATTGAATTTTGAGCAAGTATTGGTTTGTTAAATCCAAATATTGCCTACAGTGGGGACTATTCTTTTCATATATCAAACTTCATTTAACCAAATGCCTAATTTACTGTTGTAGAATAAGAGTTTAAACAGGCCTTTACCTCTTTAGAACCATAACATTGCTTTTAATTGAATCACATGAAACTTCATACACAGTTTCTTAACCTAGGTATCTGGAAAGAGAATGCACTATTGTTAATTAATCAAAATGTTGTATAATGAGGCCAGGCACGGTGGCTCACGTCTATAATCCTAGCACTCTAGGAGGCTGAGGCAGGAGGATTGCTTGAGCTCAGGAGTTTGAGACCAGCCTGAGCAAGAGCGAGACCTCATTTCTGCTAAAAATAGGAAAATTAGCCGAGTGCAGTGGCACTAGCCTATAGTCCCAGCTACTCCAGAGACAGAGGCAGGAAGATTCCCTGAGCCCAGGAGTTTGAGGTTGCAGTGAGCTGTGATCGTGCCACTGCACTCTAGCCTGGGCAATGGAGCAAGATTCTGTCCCAAAAAATTGTGTAATGAAAGTAAATACTAGTCTTTACCTACTGGGTGGTTTTCTGGCCAGTTAGAATGCCATTCAGCAAACAGCTGAATGCTTAGTTTACAAACTAAGTCATAATGTAGTTACCCAATGGTAACTACCATTTGGGGCCTTCCTTAAGCAGTGCCTGAGCCAGGGAGCAGCTGCAGCAAGAAAGTGAGCCACCTCCACCCACTGCCCCAGCACCGCTCAGCAGAGGCCATGGGTGGGACACTATCCCAGTCACTTCTTCAGCATTTTCCAGAACTTCATCAGAGTTCAGTGTCCATTGTGTCTCCCCACAAGTAGCGTCCAAAAGAATTACCCAACATCTAACTCTCAATAGGATAGCAAAATATCTGGCTTTTGCTTAATTTCATTTCCAAACCTCCCTGAAGACGCTTGATGCAGTTCCAGAAACAAGTAGGCAGCAGGAAAGAGGGAGGGCTCAATTCTACCTGGGTGCAGGTGAGGGAGGAGGTTCAGAAAAGCCTTCAAAGATAAAGTGACACTGGAACAGGCTCTTCAAAGTCAGGAGGGACAAGAAGATGGCCGAGGAGGGATAATCTTTCTAAAATATTAAATACATAGGCTAGAGAAAATAAACCAAGACCAGATCACAGAGGACCTAGTGCAGGAGGCTAAAGAGTTTGAACTTATTCCTGTGGGTGATGGAAAGTCCCTGGGGGGTTTCAAGCATCAGTATAATATAATAAAACTTTTCTTTTTTTTCTTTTCTTTTTTTTTTTTTTTTTGACACAGAGTCTCACTCTGTCCCCCAGGCTAGAGTGTAGTGGTATCAGCCTAGCTCTCTGCAACCTCAAACTCCTGGGCTCAAGCGATCCTCCTGCCTCAGCCTCCCACGTAGCTGGGACTATTGGCATGCACCACGACACCCGGCTAATTTTTCTATTTTTGATAGAGACGGGGTCTTGCTCTTGCTCAGGCTGGTCTTGAACTCCTGACCTCAAGTGATCCTCCTGCCTCAGCCTCCCAGAGTGCTAGGATTATGGGTGTGAGCCACCGTGCCTCACTGAAAACTGCATTTTGCCAAGATTGTTATTCTGGCAACAATGTGGATAATAAATTATGGGCCAGAATGGAAACAGGGGACCAGTCAGAAGACAACTGTGGCAGTCATTACAATGTCAGTTTGCCATACACACTTGACAAAATTTGCTGTCAGAAAACTGCACAACCCCCCCACCAACCCTTCAGGAGGTTCACAAGCAACAGGAAATTTTACACAGATAAATGTTCCTAATCTGTACATAGATGCTTCCAGGCAGTAATGTTAATTCAAGTTGTATTTACAAAATGTGCAGAACTGGATGAGAATGCCTTCCTTTTTATTGATTACTTTCAATTACGCATTACCTGGAATGGTCCTTTGCCAGATATGCCTTAGGATTTAGATTAGTGTCTCTCTATCTATGGGTAAGGACAAGATTTTGTGTTTTCTTTTTCAGTGTGTTGCAGACTGAAATATTTGTCAATTACAATAATGATAATTTATTGGAAAAATAAAATGAAAAAGCAAAGAATACAAAATACAAGCCCTTTTTCTCATTTTATTTAACAAACATAAAATAAATCTATCAAATTGTTATCAAAGACTCTGAACGCTTGCTCTCAATTGCTGTCACAGACCGGTAAGAGTTTGCAGACTCCACAGACCATACTATGAGTAGCACTGGTCCAGATGGACATAGCAAGAGCAATGGAAACACAGGAAAACTGATAACCTCTAAGAACACCCTGGTTACCCCTAGTTCCCCCACCTAAGAGGAGACTAAGAAAAGGATAGTATTAAAACCAGTGGGCAGAAATGATCAGACACAAAGCCCAGCTTTGTATCATGAAACGATTTTTAAAACAAAGCAGAGTTTTTATTAGATTTGGGTCATTGGGGTGTTTCCTTCCTACATCACTTTGCTTTCAGCAACTGCTGAGACCGATATTTAAACATGTTAGCACTGATGAGCAATGCCAGAAAAAATATAATCAAACAAAGTGACTAAATTAATAATTTATAGACTAACAACTATGTGAAAATATAAGGCTTGTGGAATCAAATTAGGAAAAAAAATGTAATCCAAATTAGAGTGTGTCTCAATTAAATTAGATCCCCAGCAGTGTTGTAACTTTAGTTAAAGACAGTAGCACTACAGTGACCTTATCATCACTAATGGTAACTTGACTTGGAGCAAATGCGGTATGTTCGAAGTACTTCATAAATACTTATGTGGATGCTTTAAGCTTAAATGGTCATAAGTCTCTTCTCAGGTTTTTTTTTTCTAGTGTAATAATAATAGCTATTTATTGAGTATTTGTTATGCTCTGGAGACAATCTCTCTTTAAATACACCCCCAACAACCCTGTAAGAAAAGTATTATGTTCTCTTTTTTAAAAATGAGAAAATTGAAGTTCAGAGAAGGTAAGTACATGCTCTACTGCAGCAGTCTCCAAGCTTTTTGCCACCAGGGACAAGTTTCATGAAAGACAATTTTTCCACAAACCAGGGTAGGGAGGATGGCAAGCAATGGGGACCGAATGTAAATACAGATGAAACTTCACTCACCCACCGCTCACCTCCTGCTGTGCGGCCCAGTTCCTAACAGGCCAGTACCAGTCTGCAGCCCGGTGGTTGGGGACCACAACTGTACTGTATCCTGCCTGGATCATCAGCTTCAGCTAAGCTTTGGTCCAAAGGCTGGAGATTGCCTGGGTGGGGTTGCTTTTTCAGTTTTGAATAGGGGGAAGATAACACTAGGTAATAAAAACCCTAGCAAAGTGCCACGATCCAGGGCAGTCCTACCTTTGTACCTCCAGCCTTTTTTTTTTAATTTTTACTTTGAAATAATTTTATACTGATAGAAAAGCTGCAGAAATAGTAGAGAATTCCCCTATATCCTTTACGTAGTTTCCCCTAATGTTAACATCTTATATAACCATAGTACCATTATCAGAACCAGAAAATTGACGTTGCTAAAATACTATCAATTAACAGAACTTATTTGAATTTTGTCAGCATTCTCAGGATCCAATCTATGATCCGACATTTGCATTTAGTTTTTATGTCTCCTTAGGCTCCTCTAATATGTGACAGTTTCTCAGTCTGTCTTTGTCCTTCATAATCTTGACACCTTTTAAATAGTACTGGTCAATTATATTGTAAAATGTCTCTCAATTTAGATTTGTTGGACATTTTCGCATGTTTAGATCAAGGTTATGGTTTAGTGGAAGGATGCCACAGAGGACGTGCCTTTCTCGGTACATCGTGTCAGGGGTTATATGTTGACAATATGTCTTATTATTGGTGATATTAACCCTGATAGTTTGATTATGATATTGTCTGCCCAGTTTCTCCAATGTAAAGTTACTATTTTTCCCTTCATATAATATTTATTTGTAATAAATATTTACTGGGGGGAAGATGCTTTGAGATTACCCTGCCAGCATTTTAACTTGGATATGTCATCGTGCTAATTTGGCATTTATGTCACTGGCTTCAGAGTCACTGTTAGTGTAATTATTCAGAAGAGGACATTTGGGACAGACTATCTGAGGATAAAACTACTCATTAAGGAACAACAGCCTCTAGGGAACTGGATGAGGAGCAGAGAAGCAACATGAGAACAGCTTAACACCAAAAAAACAAAATCCTACAGAACCCCAAGAAGGAACCATGAACTGTCTCCTAGCCATTGTTCAATATGCTCTTATTCCTTTTAGTAATTTAACCCTACTCCCCTTCAAGGTTTGGCAAGGCAAACCACGTTTTCCAGCTATACATGGCCCTGTAACTAAGTTTTCGATGATGGTATGTGAGCACGAAGTGCTGGGTGCACGTCGTTAAAAGGAAGTTTCTTAACTCTCCACATTCTTTCCTTCTTCAACCATGACCCTAGAACAGTACTTCTTATCATTTTTGTACCTGTTTGGCATTCTAGTGAATCTTTCCCTGAGACATTAGCAGAATGATGTTTTAAATACATAAAAATACAACAGATTTTAAAGGAAATCAAACATAATGAAATACAATTATAGAAATATTTTTATTTTATTTATTTATTTTTTTTTTGAGACAGAGTCTCACTTTGTTGCCTGGGCTAGAGTGAGTGCCGTGGCGTCAGCCTAGCTCACAGCAACCTCAAACTCCTGGGCTCAAGCGATCCTCCTGCCTCAGCCTCCCGAGTAGCTGGGACTACAGGCATGCGCCACCATGCCCAGCTAATTTTTTCTATATATATTTTTAGTTGTCCAGATAATTTTTATTTCTATTTTTAGTAGAGACGGGGTCTCGCTCAGACTGGTCTCGAACTCCTGACCTTGAGCGATCCACCCGCCTCGGCCTCCCAGAGGGCTAGGATTACAGGCGTGAGCCACCGCGCCCGGCCTAGAAATATTTTTAAAACAAAGACATGACATATTACTATATATACTTCTTTATTGATATATAGAAAAATCTAAGGGTTCTAACAACTAATATGGTATTAAAATAGTGATGACTATAAACAGTATTTTGAGATATCTGCAATAACTATAATGTCTTATGAAAATGTCTGACTTCTGTTGTTGACAAAATCATTAGTCCTACTAAAACTAGTGTGGTTTTTTGCCTAAAACTGATGGAAATGCTACATTTCTGTCATAGGTTTTCATACGCAAATCCACGGAATTCACAGACCCCAGATTCAGAAACCATGCCCTAGGATTTCAAGGCAGCAAGATCTCAGGATGTGAGAACCTTGGATGACCCATTGAACAGAACCACCTGCCTGCCCCACACTCCTACCCTATTGACCTCTGAACTGTTACTTTAAAAAGTGAGAATTTTTATATTGTTTGAACCACTTTGTGCATCTCTTTTTCTGTACATGTCTCTTAGTTACCATAGCTAAACTGTAATTTAACTCAGCGATTCTCAAACCTATTGATCTCAGGACCACTTTACAATCTAGAAAATTATTGAGAACCCCAAAGAACTTTCATGTGGGTTGTACGTATCAACATTTACCACATTAGAAATTAAATCTGAGACTTTTTATTTCTTAATTCATTAAAAATAACAATAATAAAATCATCACATGTTAACATAAATAACATTTTTATGAAAAATAGCTGTATTTTCCAAAACAAAAAAAAATTAGTGAGAAGAATAGGCATTGTTTAACATTTGTAAAAATCTCTTTAGTGTCTGGTTTAATGGAAGACAGCTGGATTCTCATATCTACTTCTGCATTCAGTATGTTTTGCTATGTTGTTTTGGTTGCAGTATATGAAGAAATCCAGCCTCACAGAGATATTTAGTTGAAGAAAGGTGGAGTATTTTAATAGCCATTTCAGATAATTGTGGGTGTTCTTTTTGATATTATACTAAAACTCAACAAGTGATAATTTCTTAAAAGTCAGTTGTGATGTGGAATCTGAAAGCACATCAATGAACTTTTTATACTCTGTTAACACCAAAATCAATTGTTTTACCTCATACTTTGAATGGATCACTTACCCATGCACAATTTTGTAATATCATGAATTGATCATTTTAAAAATATTAGTTCCTGAGTTATGCAGATATTCAAAATATTGACACATTTCATTATATGATATAAAAAATTTCACATTGGTTAGCATCACCATAGATCTCATCAAAAAAGTTTTTAATACTGGGAAACTGTCAAGCTCATGGTGGTGTATACAAGTATTCCAAAATTATAAATTTCACTTGAAAGCTCAAATGTTATCATTGACAACAAACAGTGTCAGTTGTTTCCCTTGAAGTGACAAGCATACTTACTTCATTTTTGAGGAAATATCTGTCAAATACCATAGCTTGTCTATCAGTCGTTCTTTCAGGTAAAAATGATTTTCTATGAAAAAGTGACTAATTTAGCTCACATCTCAAACAATGGTAGAAACACTTCATATTGAGACAGCCATCATATTTCGATACACGGCAGAAGTACTTTATGTTCACTTCTCATTTTGTCACTAGAACACTAAATGTACTCACAGGTTGAAATTTAATTAAATTCATAATTCCTATGGCTTTATCAAGGACATTCGTAAATAAAACGAGCTTTGTTTTTTCTGAGTGCATGGCAGTGAAAACTACAGTCACTGCTAGTACTATTGGCACCACTGTCTTGATCTGTGCTGAGGAACCACAAAAGCTGGGGAGCCTGGAGTTCCGATGTCCAAAGTGTGGGCATCTGAGATCAGGTAAAGAATCTGATAAAGGGTAGACTTCACTTTTGTCAGGTTGGACACTGAAAATGCCAGACACTCTCATCATTGGCCACTCAATGATATAGAAAATCAATCTCTGGGGCTGGGCGAGGTGGTGCACACCTATAATCCCAGCACTTTGGGAGGCTGAGGTGGGAGGATCACTTGAGGCCAGGACTTTGAGGCTAGCCTGGGCAAAAAAGCAAGACCCCATCTCTACAAAAAAAATTTTTAAATTATCTGGGCATGGTGGTACACACTTGTAGTCCCAGCTACTTGGGAGGCTGAGGCAGGAGGATCACTTGAGCCCTGAAGTTTACACTGCTGTGAGTTGTGATCACACCACTGCATTCCAGTCTGGGCAACAGGGTGAGACCCTTTCTCTAAAAAAAGTGAAAGAAAGAAAAAAAAATCAATCTCTGAGTTCATTTTCTTCTATTTTCAGCTTGTTAGGCCCTGTGTCCCCAAAACCCAGGATATCCACACTTCCTTATTTTGAACATTAAGTCACAGGGCCAACTCCTGAAGTAAGCCAATGTTGACAGTCTAAAGGGGCAATGTAGAAATAACTGTTAACCCAAGTTCTTTGGCTATTTCCATCCATGACCTTCATCTCTGTCACTCTCAGAAATGGTAGCCTTGGTAGCTGATATCTCTATGTTCTCTGGGATTCCTTGCCATGACTGAAATGTGACCCTCTTCCAGGAGAAGTATCTCCCTCACAACCTTCTGAAATTCATACTGCAAATTCTCTTCCTCCTCTGAGCTTTCCCATTCAGCGATCTCATTCATTCCATGGTTTCAATTACCATCTACGTATTGATGTCTACCAAATCTTTATTTCCATCCCATCTCTTCCTCTAGCCACCAACTTGTACTAATAGATCTAACTACCCTTGGAAATCTCTGAGGTTGTCCCATGGGCACCTTGAAATGACATGCTCCAAACTGAAACCTCTACTCTCATAGGAACTTGTTTTTTCCTATGTTTTTTATTTCAACACATGGCCATATAGCAAACAACTGAGGCCTCCTACCAACAACTAACACCGACTTGCCATCCAGGTGAGTGAGCCGTCTTGGAAGTAGACCCTCCAGACCCAGTCAGGATTGCAGATGACCACAGAACCAGCCATCATCTTGATTGCAACCTCACAAGAGACTCTGATCCAGAAGAACCCATCAAAATATTGGCACCTGCTCACTGCCTACTACTCCACACCAAATCTTGCATTGTCCAAAAACTATCCATGGGGAGGGATCATTCAATACTCCAGCCTCACAGCTCCTTGGCCTCCTCAATTCCTATGACCTACATCTTCTCTAATTTAGCAGCTCATTCCTGTGATTATTCTGTGGTCTTGTCATGACTCATAACTGGGCCACTTATAAAATTTTCAACTCAAATATACAACTTTTTATCACAATGATTAGTTTTTCCCACTTAGTTATCTCCCTACTCTGATATCCTACTCAATTGAGGATATTAGCTGGACTGCATTTCTTTCTGGAGCTCAGGGTCAAGTGGTTGTTGACAGAATTCAGTACTGTGCAGTTGTAGAACTGAGGTCTCCTCTTCCTTGCTGGCTGTCAACCAGGGGCTGCTCTCAGCTCCATAGAGACCTTGATGGTTCCTTGCCAAATGGTCTCTCACAACATGACAGCTTCTTCAAAGCCAGGAGAACCTCTCCAGCTTACAAAGACAGGGTCTTATTTAATGTAACATGAGTATCTTATCACTTTAACCATATAATGTAAATTAATCAAAAGAGAAACTATCCCATTATATCCACAGACCCTTCTCATACTCAAAGGGAGGGCATTATACAGGACATGTAAACCAAAAGGTAGGAATCTTAGGGACCATCTTAGAATTCTGCTGACCACACCCAATCTCAAATTTTTATTTATCATGTAAAACTTCTTGCATAAGTTTATTTTCTGAAATCTATCTCAAATATTTGGGGGGATAAATTACATAGAAAATTAAGAAAACATCATGCATTGTATCATAGATTTATTCTAAAAATGCCTGCCCCAATTATTCACTTTCCTGTATCCACGCTTTATGCAATGTGACTTTGCAGCTTGGCACAGAGATTCTGAGATGCTTTATATTTTGCTCTGCCCAATAGAATCCATCTGAAATGACAGTGTGTGAGTTCTGAGCCTAAGCCTGAAGAAGGCTTGCAAGTTTCTGCTCTCTTTGTCTTGGAACCATACCACTGCCATGGTAAAAAGCCCAAGTTTTCCTGCTACAGAATGATATACTGTGTGGAAGAAAGATAAACTCCCATTTTGGCCAGTCCTAGACCAATGAGACCAGCCTTCTATTAGCTGACCCACCAGCTGACCACAGACCCATGAGTGAGTCTAGCTAAGACTAGAAAAGCCTGTTCCAGATCCGCAGAACCTCCCTGTCAATCCATAAGCTCATAAGGAATAAAATAAGTGATTTTTGCTTTAAGTTACTAAAATTTGGGACTATTTGTTACACAGCAATAGCTAACTGATGAATGTGAGAAAATGCAACAAAGTACTTGACTGTGTAGTGGAAGTAAAGCATCCTAAAAAAAGTATAGTTCATTAACAGTACCCTCAAATTTCTATGTTTCATATCCTAAGTCACTACTGATGATTGTAGAATGTTTTCAATTTGTGTGTCCATTTAGTATTCATTTGAAAGACTGATGTGTGACCTGGAGTCCTTTCTACAATAAATAGAGCAATAAAGACATAGAGAAATCAAATAACAAAATAAAGAATTCTGCTGTGCTGTTCTAGACACAGCTGTCCTAATAGAGAAATGTGCAGTTTCTACTTTCCTTGCAGTTTTTTAGCACAGAATTACTTTAAAATAAATCCCAATGAAAGCAGTTATCAATTATGTCAAGAAGAAAACAAAGTTTGATTTGAAAATACTAACAGAATCTAACATTTTGGAAATAAATTACCGTGTCATGTCCTGTGGCAACATTATAACAAGTTGCTTAAAGATAAATTGTACAATCAACTCCTGGGCCTCTGCCTGTGGATTATCCTTTTTGTGAATTGTCGAAAGCAAACTTTTAATTTCAGGGTTTTATACCTCTTTTTCTCCACTTATTTCCCTCTATATTTCTCTACCACCTTTTTTTCTACTATCAGTCACAGTATACTAAGAGAACAGAAATATAGTGATAACTCACTTATTCTACATCACACACGAATAAGGTATTCAATATAAGTAAATTTTTAAGATAACCTAAAAGTTATCCAAACACCCTTGCTTTCAAAAAAAAAAATCTGTGACCATTCTGGTATCCATCTTTCTAAAATATATTTTATATTTTACTTCATTATGAACAGAGTGTTCTTTATTCCTCAAATAAATCTTTATTGTGCAAGGTGTTTGAATAGATGCTAAAAGGATTCAAAACAGGATTCCAACCTCAAGTGGCTTATAATTAGACATGTACATAGATGACTCTAGTGGTATGAATTATGAGAATGGTAAAGACAAAATGATAAATGAATTCAAAGAAAATATTGAATTCATTTAGTAACACTAGAGAAAGCTTTGTGGGGCTGGAATTTGAGAGTAAAGGGCTAGAGCAGTGAGGCACTTACCCCAGTGCAAAATTTCAGAGGGTACCAAAGAACTGAGTAATAAAGACAATATTTTGATGCATTATTTTAAAAATAAAAATTAATGCAAAAATATCCATGATGAAAAAAAATGTCAAAATTTTATATTAAGACTGAATCAGTAACATTACTATGCAGAGCCATATTAGAGCCTGAAGCAAAAGGAAAAATCAGTAAAAGGTTATTTGGCTTGGTGACTAGAAGAGCCCACTAACTAGGAAATTGTACTATTTTCTAAAATTATAGTCTACTATGAAAAAAATAGTGGTCTACTAGAAGAAATGATAATTTTTGTCGTTGTTTTCCTCTTTTTACAATTTTGTGTGCCACAACCTGAGCAGAATATTGAGGAGGTAGGTTACACATCTATTGATGACTTGCTAATAGAAACAGATATTGGCCTCATGCACTTTCTCTCCCAGCCAATTAGGATTTTGATGCAATCTGAAACCTGATACCAACCATAAAGTTGTAAGTCAGAATATTGGGTCAGAATTGTACTGCTCTAATAATAACATTAATGTGTTTTTCTCTGCACTTTCTGCTAGAGACAGCTCTCTCTAGGCAGCCTGAGGCATTCATCTGCCTTGGGGGGATTTAGGATTGTTAAACAGAAATGCAAAGAGAAAGAAAGTTATGATTTGGCCTCTGACATGGAAACTAGGAAAACAGAATTTTCAAATATGCAGCAAGACTTAAAAACTAGGCTTTGTCAAAAGACAGGGAATTTCTAAATTCCCTTATCTCCCCTTCTAACTTATTCAGAGTGGAGCTGACTCAATCACAGCGTATCTTCCACTGTGAAGATAAGCCTCCCATCCACCTTTGGCCAAGGACATGGGGCCTAATGACCTAAGTAAGTAGGATACAATATACAGGAAGTGAAATGCCCAACATTTGCTGCTTCTGATACAAAGGGATTTAGGGAAGAGAGAAATAAAAGAGGAAACAGATGAGCTCCTCTCTGCAAACAGCAAGTTTGAGAGTTGGGGGAAATGACAAGACCAGAGGGGGTGTTTCCAAATTGAATCTTAAGCACAAAAGGACATTGCCTCACAGGTTGCCCTGACTTCAACTTCAGGGACAGCGCCATTAAAGTCAAATAAGAACATGGGTAGGAAGAGTGAGAGCCAGGGTTTAGCTTCTCTAAGCACAAATAAGGTGTGGAAAGAAAGTAAAAGTTCTCCCGTGACTCCACGGGGAAATAGAAAAGGTAACTGAGATGAAAGCCCAAAGGCTTTGGGACCCACCATGGCAAGGGACAAGACAGCACATAGCAGAGACCATGTAGTGGATGGACTGCCTAAGCCATGACCAGTGGAGGGTGCAATAGAGACTTGGAGTGCCAACGTGAACCATGGTAAGGCCAAGTAAACAGGTATGCCTAAAGGTGCACAGGTTACACAACACAGTCACTTTCTGGGTCCTGACCAAGACAGAAAAGATAGGACTCTCAGTTACACAAGCTGCCACCTTCAGCAGCTTGTGTGATTCAGTCTATGCTCTTGGCCTACATGTTAAGAGATGACCATGTAGACCCTGAGAGCCAGAAGACACCATCAGGTGGACACTGCTAATGCTGTCCCCATATCCCCATTAATCACTTTTACAGGTTCTTTGTGCACAATCCCACCCCCCACTCATGTGTGCTTTTGCCTCCAACGCCCACACCTGAGACTATTCTTTGGAGATGTCCCTTCAGGCTACTGGAGCAGCTTTATCCATCTGTCACCTAGAGCTAGAAGTGTCACAGGAGTGGCCCTTTAGCAATGTTTGTTGAGAATGAGTTGCATGGAAGGAGTAGAAAAGCCCGATCTCTTCACTTGAAGTCCTCAAGTGGGGACTACTTTGGGAAACAACTTAGACTACAGCATTCCCCCGCAGGGTCAGGTTGAAGCTACTGTTCACCTGACTTTGCCTGAAATGGTACCATTGCTTGGCTGGCTCTTTCCATGTCCAGCTTCTACTGTTCTCTTATTGGGTCCTCCTATTTGTTGTTGTTGCTCTTGTTCTTTCTCAGCTCTTGAGATGAATGTTCAACTCATTTATTTTTATGCTTTTCAATGTAATAACATTTAAGTCTATGAATTTTCCTCTGAGTGCAGTTATGATGTAACACTGTCAGTTTTCATATTGTGTTCACATAGTCATATGTTTCTAAATATTCTATAATTACTGTCTCAATTTCTTCTTTGACCTAAGAGGTAAATTGGGAGACTGTTGTATAATGTCCAAGTGTTGAAGTTTCTATTTGGTTAAGTATAAATAGATATGAAAACATATGTCCGTGTAAAAACCTGTACATGAATGTTCATAGTAGTATTATCCATACTATCCAAAAAGGAAAAACAACAAAATGTCCATCACTGATTAATGAATAAACAAAATATGGTATATCCATAGAATGGAATATTTTTTGGCAATAAAAAGAATGAAGTACTGATATATGCTACAATATGGATGAACCCTGAAAACATTATCCAAAGTGAAAGATGCCTGTCACAAACGACCACATATTGTACGGTTCAATTTATAATGAATGTCAAGAATAGGCAGTTCCATAAACACAGAGTGAATTAGTGGTTGCCATGACTGGAGGGAAAAGGGAAAGGGGAAGTGACTGCTAACAAGTATGGGGTTTCTTCTCGAGATGATAAAAATTTAAAAATCAGATAGTGGAAATGGCTACACAATTCAGTAAAAAATACTAAAAATCACTGAATTGTACACTTTAAGAGCGAATTTTATGTAATGTGAATTATATCTCAATAAAGCTGTTATTTAAAAACAAAAGATAATGTTGTAGCACAAAAGATTTTTAAAAATTGGTTGTTACTATATTTATGCTATCTGGAGAAAGTGGTAGCCACAAAAAATGTATGGGTAAATTGATAGAATTTTTAAAAATATAACATTCATACATACATACATAAAATTGCACAAATGTGTACAACTTTTTGAATTTTCACATGATGAACACACCACTATAACAACAACTAGATCAAGACTTTTCTGTTACCAGTGCCCTAGAAGTCCCCTGAGTACTGTCTCCCAGGCACTGCTTGGGAGCACTTCTTTAAAGAATTCTCACTCTGAGCCCTATCCCTTGGTGATTATGGGCTTCCTTGATTAAGTTTGGTTCAAGAATAGTGCTGGTGTGAGCCCGCAGTTTGTGGATCTTTAGTACCTGCTGCTAAGCAGGACTAGAAAAGGCAAGATGCAAGGATACTAATAATCATTTATCTGTGATGGGTAGGGGGTTTGGTGATTTGTGATTGGAAGAGGTAAACATTCCAATGTCAATCATTAGGGAAAATGTGGTTCTCAGAAAAGTGGAAATTTGGAGGTGCATCTAGCTCTCCTGACACCTGAACTTTAGGAGGGAGAGTTTCTAGGCATGAGCTTCTGAGTAATATGTAAATACGCAATCAGTATATATGATCTCTTAATAGACATTATGTGTGTATATATGATCAGTACTATACACGATCGGTGTCTATATATAAATATATATATAAAATCAGTATACATAGATATGTTCAACATATATGAGATACAGGTACATATTCAATCTATATATGCACACATTGATTATATGTGTGCATTTATATATTTATATATACACATACATAGGGGTGTATGTGTGTGTTTTTAATTCTCCAGATGACTTTTAATGTGCAGCCAGGATCAAGAACTACTGCTTTAGTAAATTTTCTATGAAACAATCCAACCCCACCTCAGCTTTCTTACTGAGACAGTGTGAAGCAAGTATACAAAACCAGCATGGATATGACAGTGGTTTTACTGAAAGGAAGGTTAATTGAGGTTGAGGTGAAGGGTGCAAGACCCAATCTCCCTTCCCCATTTGAACATTCTTCCTCCATTGATAATTTTTGAGCATATCAATTGGCTTTATAAAAGGTAGATAGAAAGTTTCTTAAAGAATGACTCTCTGAAAATAACTTGTTTTAATAACCTCATGTTAATATATTTTAAAATTTTATTTCTATCAAGACTTGTCAATATTTTAATGAAAAAAATGTGTCTAATATTTGGTGTTCTGAAAAGCCAAAGGATGACATTTAGGGAATGGATAGTAGGAACTTCTTCAAACCATCCCAGCTAGACAGCTTGCATAATTATGTAAGACCAGCCCTTTTCTCCTGCACTTTTTGTCCTAAATAAGAGCTTATTTGTGAATTCCTCATTCATAAGCAACAATTCTCACTTCAATGATTCACACTGGCTGTAGCTAACTCAATGGGAGACTATGACATAGTGAGAGTGGTGTTTTGTTTTATTTTTTAAATCTCTTTGTGCCTCAGAGTGTCTCATGGTGATAGCTACTGGAGAAATAGTTTGTAGAGAGTTCTCTTCTTTGCCTTTGAAGATAGTCAATGAATATAATATGTATTCGAGAACCCATGGAAATGAAAAGAAGCAGAATAATTAGTGGCATATGGTTCCATTAGTTCATATTAAAAACCTTATTTATTGTATATATTTAAGGTATGCAACATGATGTTTTAATAATTCTTATTTTTCTGTATTAAAATATTAAAAGTTGTATTTTATAGATAGATAAATCAATTAGGTTTTTTTTTTAATTGGAGATATTTATCTGGGTAAGCAGTGGTTCTTTTGATGAACACAGGTATGGATTGCTAATTTATGCCAGAGACCAAATACAAATGTTGTCATAGTGTAATTATTACCACCATATGGCATTAGTTCATAGGACATTCAGGAGACACCTTGAATTCAGAACTAGGCTTTTTTAAAAAAGCCTTGAAACCCCTTATACTATATATAAAATTTAACTCGATTGATCAAAAATCTAAATTTTTGACCTAAAAATATAAAACTCATAGAACAAGAAAATATAAAAGCAAATTAGGATTTTTAGATTTGGCAATTATTTCTTAAATATGACACCAAAAGCACAGGCAGAAATAGAAAAAATAAACTAGACTTCATTAAAATTAAAAACTTTTGTACACCTAAAAATACTATCAAGAGTGTAAAAAGACAACCCACAGAATAGGAGAAAATATTTGCAAATCACATACTGATAGGGGCTTAATATCCAGAATATGTATAGAATTCCTACAACTCAACAACAAAAAGACAAACAATCCAATTAGAAAGTGGGCAAAGAACTCAAATAGACATTACTCCAAAGAAGATCTATAAATGGCCAATAGGCACATGGAAAGATTCTCAACATCATTAGTCATCAGGGAAATGCAAATCAATATGACAATTATATACCACACCATACTTATTAGGATGGCAATAAACAAATGAAAATAACAAGTGTTGGCAAGGATGCAAAGAAATTGAATCTTCATACACTGCTGGTGGGAATGTAAAATGGTACAGCCATTATGGATAACAGTTTAGCAGTTCCTCAAAAAGCTAAACATAGAAATACTATAAGAGCCAGCAATTCCACTCCTAAATATATATCCAAAAGAACTGAAAACAGGGACTCAAGAAGATAATTGTATGACAATGTTCATTGCAGCATTGTTCACAACAGCCAAAAGGTAGAAACAACACAAGAGTCCATTGACAGATGAATGGATAAACAAAAAGTGGTATATCTATACAATGGAATGTTATTAAGCAATAAAAAGGAATGAAATTCTGACACATGCTACAACATAAATGAAACTTTAAAACATTATGCTAAGTGAAATTAGCCAGACACAAAAGGGCAACTATTGTATTCAGTTATATATGATTCAGGTATATGAAATATCTAGAATAAGCAAATTCATAGAGACAGAAAATAGATTAGAGGTTACCAGGAGCTGGAGAGAGAGGGGCAGGGGGAATTATTGCTAAATGGGTACAGAATTTCTGTTTAGATAATAAAGAATTTTTGGAAACAGTCGTGAGGGTTGCACAGCATTATGAATGTAATTAAAGCCACATAATTAATGTAAAATTGGTTAAAATGGCAGGTTTATGTGTTTTACCAGAAAAAAAAATTTAAGCCATGAAATTAACTACCTCATTTACTATCTTTTCAAAATTTCCATTGTCAGACAAATGTCACCAAAATTAACAGGAAATGTGGAGTTTCTTTTGATGAACACAGGAATGGGCTACTAATTTATGCCAGAGACCAAATACAAATGCTGTCATAGTATAACTAATGCCATATGGCATTAGTTCACAGGACATTGAGGAGACACCCTGAATTCGAGCTAGGCTTTACAGACCACTAATCCAGAAGAAAATGTATTATGGAATATATATGCTCTGATTCTAGAAAGACAATTTCCTTTTTCCTTCTGATTTAATTATGATTCTCTTTAAAACAATCTTATTATGTGTGGATTTATTAGAATTGAAATTAGTTTTTAAAAAGAAAATAAACACAGAAGGTAATGTGATCTTTGAGTAAAAAAATCAATTTAATTTGTCATTATTCGTAATTGTTGTTTTAAAAGGAAAGCTCATAAATTCTGGCTCTCTCATGTTTTTAAATTATGAACCAGGTCATCATAATACATATTATTTAGATACTGCCAATAGATTCCAGTAAAATTTTGAAACATGGGAATACAGGTAACATTTTTTTCTTGAATCACTGGTCTTTCTTTATGCCGAATATATATTTGAACATGCAAAAAAAATGTATTTAGTAGTCCATTAGAAATTCAGATGCAGAAATTTCTCTCATCTGATTATGTGGAAATGGACTGATACAGATAATATGAACAAAGAAAGATAAAAAGACATCATGTTGAATATTCAATAATCCATTACTCAAAGATAAAACTTTTCTAATAGCCATTAAAAGGAAAATCAAAGAATATATAAATTTTAATTTAGCATAGTGTTGTATCACATCATAGCTTATGAGAGGCTTCCAAAGCATCTAGCAATAGACAGATTACTGGTCACCTACTAAGAATTTGGAAATGCCAAAGGTAAAGAAAATTGTATTGCCCCAGAAGGATTTTAAATAAGAAGAAGTCAAATTCCCTATTGTAAAAACCTTATGGAGAACTGTTATAAACTTAGACACTACTGAATAAAACTGCAGTTAAGAAAGCCAATTATTTTCATAGGGAAAATAAATTTTCCTATGATAATTCAGATAAAACTGGTAAATGGATAACTGCCTAATAAAAGAGTGAGAAAAAGCTCAACATAACAGCAATTTATCCAAAACAAGAAGTAATAATGAGAAAAGAGATAAGGAATATCTTTAAGGCATATTATGAGAGAATATAAATCTGAAAACCTGGTAAGTTTGGTTTAGATTTAGAAAGTTTGGATGAAAGAAGTTGAAATTTTAAATTTCCTGAATAAAAAATCTTTTAAAGATGAAAGAGGGGAGTGACATCAGCAGGATGGCAGAATAGGAGTCTCCATCACAGTTCCCTAGCAGAAACATCAATTTTAACCACTACCCACACTGAAATATCTTTACAAGTACATAGCACCTAGGTGAAGCACAGAAATAAGAAAATATTCATGGGAGAGGAGGGTAGGAAAGGACAGTTTTACATTAGCCACATTACCCTCCCTTAAGGCCAGACAGTACAGTATAGAGAGAGATACCCTCTGCATGGCAGAAGGAGAGTGAAATGAGCAACAGATTTTGCTGCAAGCTTTAGCACCAAGCCCTTCCCAGTGAAGCCTGGTACCAGGCCAGCTCCTGCAACCCCAGGATCCAGGCCCATCCCAGCACCAGGCCAGCCCCTGCAGTCTCAGGCTCCAGACCCACCTCTTGGACTCTGACTCCAAGCCTGCCGAAAAGCCAGGCTATCCCCTGTAGCCCCAGATTCTAGGCTGGCCCCTGTGGACTCAGGCTCCAGGCTGCCACCCAAAGCCCCAGGCTCTAGTAAACCCAGGGTCCAGACCCACCCTAGTAGATTCTGGTACCAGACCAGCCCCAGCAAATCCAGGCTTCAGACCCACAGCTGTGGTCTTAGGCTCCAGGCTAGCCCCATGGATCCAGGTACCAGGCCCACCTCAGTGGACCCCAGCACCAGGCCAGCCCTGACGGACACAGGATCAGGTCCATCCCTGCAACTCAGACTCAAGACCTACCCCAGTGTCAGAGCAGCCCCTATGGAATCAGGCTTCAGACCAACCCCTATGGACACAGGCTATCGTCTTACCCCATGGGACCCAGTCACTGGCCCACCCCAATGGACCTAGAGCCCAGATAAGCTAGCTGCCACAGACCCAAGATCCAGGCCTTTCCCATGAATGCAGACACCGGACTAGCCTCTGTGAACCCAAGTGCCAGGCTTGCCTGCCCACTAACTCAGTCACCAGGCCATCCCACCTGAGGAAACCAGCAGCAAGTTCACTTGTTGATCCCACCACACAGCCTTCCCAGAATCTCTGCATGGGCGAACTGATGAAGAGCCAAAGCCAGGCTGTAGAGACTAGAAGAGGAGCTTGCTTCTTCAAATGCATAGACACTAATGCCAAGACACAAGGATCATGAATAATTAGGGACACATGGCATTACCAAAGGAACAAAATAAAGCACGAGTAACCAGCTCTAAAGAAATGAAGAGCTACAAACTGCCTGATAGGGAATTCAAAATAATTATGTTAAAGAAGCTCAGTGAACAATAAGAGAACACAACTAACTCAGGTTGGCTTAAGCAAACTAATAGGCTAGTTTGGTTACCATATCTGGGAAAAATACTTGGTTAGAGCAGCAGGTGCTGGGCTTAAGGACTGGTGATCTGGATTCATCACTGCCTGGATTTGCTTTCCCTCTCCATTTGTCTCCGGGCTCTGTTTGCCTCTAATTGTTTGTGTCCACCTCCAGTTGGAGAGAATGAAGCTAAGGCAAGATAAGCCAGGATTATAGTTATTGGAAGCAAGAGAAATAACAAGAGTAAAAGAGTGCCTTTATGGCAAGGGAGTCCCAAGCTCTGAGATCCCCAGAACCATGGCAATTCCTGAACCATGCTGGTTCTTCCTCTGATTCAGTTGGAGCCTTCAAATAAAGCCCCCTTTTGGCTCAAGCTAGTTTGATTTGAGTTTCTGTCACTTATAACCAAAAAGAGTCCACACATATAATCTACCTTTCTGAATAGTGCTGGAGAACTGACTTCATGGGAAAGGAGATATGTGGACAACTAATCATCAACCTAACAGCCTGGGGTTTGTTACTGCAAGTAAAGCTTCAAGACAGAGATTGGTGCAAGTTATTTGTGAGATATAAAAATGAGGCAGAAATGTCAAAAGTCAGGGCAAAGTTATAGAGAGTCAAAGTAAAAGAAGGAAATAGAGCTAATGATATGGATATGTTATACTAGTTAGCAAAGTTATTAATTTCCATGTTTAACAAGCATTTACTGAGCATTTTTATGTGACAGGAACTATGCTAGGTACTATAGAGGCCAAAAAGAGGCATAATGCAGAGTTCCTGCTCTCAAGAAGGTTATATTTTTGGTAGAGGACATGAAACAGTTTTTCACATTACAATTCTGCAAAATTATAGTGATATGACCTATAAATAAGTAAAAGTAAAGAATTATTGAATCTCAGAGGTAAAAGCAAAAGGATAAGGCAGAATTCATGGAGAAGTGGCATTAACATGGATATTGACAAAGGGCATCCTTAAAACCAATAAAATGGGGAAGTGAGAGAAGAGGGGAGAGAAAGGGGAAATAAAACGGTCCAAATAGAGAAAAGAACAAGAGCAAGATCACAGGAGTTTGTGAACATCATTTTTGCTAGAATGGTGGGTTTTGCCAGATGATATAGGTTCTTAAATATCAGGCTCAGGGATTTAGACTTTGGGAGAATGAGATACCAGTGCAATGTACAAATGGAATGAAGCCAGATTAACACAACAATGGTAGATTGGATGAACTGACTTCAGAAGAGATTGCATTTAGGACAGCCCCCAGAAGTCTATTAAAATAGTCTAGACGAGAGGTAAGTCACTTGAAAAGTTACTGAGAAAGTAGGGAAATAAGAATAGCTGTGGGAAATATTACAGAGGTAGGATAGGACTTGGCAATTTGCTAGACAGTAAAGATGATGTCTGAGTTGTCTGCACAGGGGCTAAAAGGAAAAGACAGCCACTAACTGAACTAGAGGGAGAAAAGAAATAAAAGTAGGCTTGTTGGGAAAAAGGATAGCTTGGGCAATCTCAAGTCTGAGTTGACTTGTGAACATCCGCAGGTGTAAGACTCCTGAGTTTAGAAGAACAACTGGGAACACAGATTTAGATTTGTAAGTAGTGTGCATAGAGGGGATAATTGAAGTCAAGAAAGCTTACCAACTGTAAGAAGTAAGGAAAGAAAGAATAGGGCAAAAGACATAAATAGCATTGGCAAATAGAAACCGCCACCTCCTTGTTTTATTCTTTGATCTCTCCTTACTGGTCAAATGGGGAATAACAATAGTATTTAGGTCATACAGCAAAATAAGATAACAAACGCAAAGTACTGAAACATAGAAAGTATTCAGTGAATGTTGTTGTAGAGGATAAACAGAGTGATTGTTCTAACGAATGGAGGTAGTTAAATAAGTAATTGTTCGTTCACAGGAAAGGATATTATACATCTATTTTAAACTATGTTTTTGAGGAATACTGAAATGACTTGGGTAAATGCCTTTAACTTAATATTAAAAGGGAAAATTGGAATAAAGATTGCACTTCTACTAAGTAGAAATACACCCAAAGACACACAACCACTTGCAGCAAAAAAATAAAAAATAAAAAATAAAAAATAAATGTTAGTGGCTACCTCTGGGTAATGAGAATAATGGGGATTAAAACTTTTTTCTTTCTTTTTCACTGCATTGTCTGTATTTTTTATAATAAGTATGTAATACTTTATAGTCAGAAAACAATTTTCAAACAAAGAAAACTTTGATCAATAGCATCAAATATTGTAGAAATTTGCAGAAGGAAGAATGCCATTGGTTCTTGGCAACTAGATGATCACTGATGCCAGTTGTAGTAGAATAATGTGATGGAAGCTGCTTTTTAAAATATTGTAAAATGTTTCATAAAAAGATTTAAAGAAATAGAACATTATTAATGTGGTTGAAACCATCTGTGTACTTCTCTCTAATAACACTTCCCTTTCTTCCCTGTAAGAAGTAGAGATTATTCACAATGTTGTACCTAAAAGCACGTTTTGGAAAGTTAGTGAGCAGGTGGTGATGGAATGGAGGAGGCTGGGATTCCGGAAGTCTCTTTCATGATTGGGTAGTAAAACAGAGGAGGAAAATAGGACAATAGCTTGAAGGGAGTACAGAGTGGAGGGAAGGTTTTTAATTCATAATAGAGCAGAAGTGAGCGTGTTTCTGGCAAAAGTATAGGAGCCAGACAGAGATTAAAGATGCAAAAGAGATAGGAAGCTATGATTAAGACAATCCACTCTCAAAAAGGCCAGAATGGTTGAAATAGGCACTTTGGGGTGAAGTGCAGCTACATCTTGGAATGATCTGTCCGGTCATTAAAACAATTCCATTATTTAATTTAATGTGTTCCTTTTTCTTTCTTTTATACATTCCTTCAGGGTAAAATATCTGTTACATTAGCATAAACCTGTTTCAATCAGACAAATCCCATTGGAAATTTTATAAAAGCAAAGAAATGGTTAAAACTCAACAAAACATTAGCAGAACACACAGAGAGAACAATGTTGCTGCAATTCCTTGAAGAATTGAACCCTGTAAAAGAGAAGATTTCTTCATTTTTATTTCAAATAGTGCCACATGTATAAATCAATTTGTGGTCCATTTTTACATTATTATTGAAAATGAATAAAAGAGCTACGTCGCTGTTCAAGATGTTACTCTATTTTTCTCAACAAGATTATGCAATAATACCCAAATTTTTAACCAACGGAATGAGTTGGGTTATGGAACAAATTATTCATAGAGATAGGACTCGCTTCATAAAAGGTAGATTCTCATGAAACAATGTGAGCAAGGTTTGAATATTATTAGTTGCGCCCCAAATACTTCATTCCCAGTTCTGATGATAGTGAAATGCACTGAACTAGCATTTGATAATATTAAAATGGTTGTATGCTTTTTGAAGGATTTAAAAGATTTTATTTTAAGAAACCATTTACAATATTCAATTGGTGTGCCTCCTTAAATACATCTTTGAAAGCATTTATTAAAATTAATCAGCATTAACCTGAATTCTTATTTAAAATGTAGGGTAATCCAGGACAGCATCTGTCTCCATAACCATATTTGCCTAGTATCAAATTGCTTTTGTACATATTTTAGGCAAAATAATAATATATTAAAGTTATAGACTCAGGCAGCATTTAATTATTTATCACTAAAAATTATTTACTAGTAAAAATTATTTTGAACATAAGCAGTATATCATGTTTTTGTTTCTGAGAGATATCACAGGAACATGTTTGTGTCTCAATATTTTATAATTAGAAAAATAAAATCACAGAACAGGTCCCTAAAATTGTTTTCAAAATGGCTCATTTATTAAACTATAAATATTATTCATATATACTTTTCATAGGATTATATACCTGTTTAAAAACACACCCCAGGCCAGGTGCGGTGGCTCACGCCTAGCACTCTGGGAGGCCGAGGCGGGTGGATCGCTTGAGGTCAGGAGTTCGAGACCAGCCTGAGCAAGAGCGAGACCCCATCTCTACCAAAAATAGAAAGAAATGATTTGGACAGCTAAAAATCTATATAGAAAAAATTAGCTGGGCATGGTGGCGCATGCCTGTAGTCCCAGCTACTTGGGAGGCTGAGGCAGGAGGATCGCTTAAGCCCAGCAGTTTGAGGTTGCTGTGAGCTAGGCTGATGCCACGGCACTCACTCTAGCCCAGGCAACAAAGCGAGACTCTGTCTCAAACAAACAAACAAACAAAAAACACACCCCAAATTTTCATATGTGGACCAATAATATGGTTCTCACCTTGGTAAATATTTAGAACATATATTAAAGTTCTTCTCCATGGACTACCATTGTTCTTGGGTAAGTTATTTAACCTCAGGGCCTAAACTAGCAACCACAAAGAATGCTTATCCATAACTGTCAGTCATGCACTGGTAGGTGCTACCCAGAAACCCACTGGTAGATCATCTAGATCATAACACTCATAGAAAAAACTCAGTTATCATTGACTGTGAGGGACTTTGTGAGTATATACTGATGACCAGTAATTATTAAACTCTAGCGTGCATCAGAATCATATAGAAGATTTTAAAATCTACATTACTGAGGCCGGGCGCGGTGGCTCACGCCTGTAATCCTAGCACTCTGGGAGGCCGAGGCGGGTGGATTGCTCGAGGTCAGGAGTTCGAGACCAGCCTGAGCAAGAGTGAGATCCCCGTCTCTACTAAAAATAGAAAGAAATTATATGGCCAATTAAAAATCTATATAGAAAAAATTAGCCAGGCATGGTGGCACATGCCTGTAGTCCCAGCTACTCGGGAGGCTGAGGTGATAGGATCTCTTAAGCCCAGGAGTTTGAGGTTGCTGTGAGCTAGACTGATGCCACAGCACTCATTCTAGCCTGGGCAACAAAGCGAGACTCTGTCTCAAAAAAAAAAAAAAAAAAAAAATCTCCATTACTGGACACCAACCCCAGAGTTTCTGATTCTAGTATGTCTGGGATAGGACCCAAGAATTTGTATTTCTAACAAGTTCCCAGATGATTCTGGCTGGTCTAGCGACCACACCTAGAGAATTACTGTTATAAGCAATATATTTCAATGTGCATACCTTTAAGATGCATATGTTATGACAATGCCATTGACTTGACTTTTGATGATTTCACAATCACTTTTCTTCTGAGTGTCTTGTCCTCTGGGATATGTCCTAATGTTCATCTCAGCCAGAATGACACTGGAATTATGGGATTCCCTAAAGGACTTACAATTTAGGTAGGATACCTGCTGTCTCATTCTCTTCCTCTCCTCAGTTGACCCAAATCTGTAGGGAAAGCCAGATATCATCTATCCTCTGATCAGAGACATCCTGAAATGGGGTAAATTCATCTCTTTTTTATGGATAAGAATTCATGTTTTGGGGAGACCTCACTGGCATTTCTTGCAGGGAGATTCTTTTATTCCCTTAATATGAAAAAAAAATTGTAGTCCATTAGAAAGCAAACAGGATGATTATGAAATCATACAGCATAATCAATAAACCAAGCAGAACTATTGTGCAATTTGATCACTGTATCAGTCAGAGCTTCCTGAAGGAAACACAAGCCATTCCAGATATTTTAAACAGAAAGAGATTTCATATAAGAAAACAGATGCTTGCAAAATCATTAAAAAAGTTGGAATATCTGGCATCAAGAGGCCTGAATTAGGAATCAAAAAGTTGTTACCAGCACTGTATTTCAGCACCCACAAATTTAGTGATAAGATACCAGAACACCAAATCTAGCCACCTCAACCCCTTCCACGTGCCTGTCTCCAGGACTTTGCTCTTCGAGAGAAGAATATGGCCATCGCTTCATTTTTGCCTTCCAAGGCTAATGCATGTGCATCTAACTGACAGTATCCAATTTGCATCCTGAAGCCTAGTTGTAGTTTTTAGATTTCCATCCCCTGCAATACAGGAAGATACACTAAGATTGGGTATGGATGCAGAACAAGCTGATATATACGCCTATATATTTTCATGACAATTATTCACCACCATGTGAAAAAGGTCCATATTTGTCCTAGTTATCTCTTCTTCCCCCTTCTCCTTCTATTCTTGCATGTACACACACATGCATATACACACAGGCATGCACGTGTGCACACACACACAAGCACAGCTAGGTTCATTCCATTTTCCTCATTTCCATGGGACTCACTGTCATTTAGTTCCCAAATCTTTGCATTAATTTTTATTCTTTTCTTAACAAAGTTTTCAAATTAGGCATAGAAGGTCATCTAGGACTGTCCCCTACTTTCCATATCAGGAACCTGAGAGCAAGAGGCACCTGACTAGTAAGAGGCTGAGTAAGGAGCAGAATCCAGTTCCACTGTCCGTCAGTCCTAGCCTCCTTCCACAAAACATGCAATTTTGTTACAGAACTTGGTCTATTGTTCTTTTTAGGTCCCTAATTGTTACCCCTTCATCTCTACCTGTACCACCACCATCCTAGATTAGGTCTTCAACATCTTAAATGTGGATTCAAGCAAGAGACTCTGAAATGATCTCTCTGCCTCCTGCATCTCTCTGCTCCAATCTACTCTGTATTCTGCCACCATCTTCATTCTCCTAAAAATCCTTCAGTATAGCATCCCTCACCGTGATTGTTAAAATAACTTGATGTTGCTGATAGAATGAAGTTCAAGTTCTTTAGTCTGCCCAACATCCAACTCCTATTATCTTATCCAATTTCACTCTTGTATTCTCGAGAGGATTGGGACCACAGCCACTCAATGAAAGGGTATGTCCTTTAAATTATCAGGACAAACCAAGAACAAGAGTGGCTGAATATTAGGTCAAAGACATAATTAGGGGTCATATTTCATCTTTTGGTCAGGTCAAGAATGACTGACAAACTCTGTAAGAATTTGGAGTAAAGCACAATTCAAGGCCTCTTATCAGAGTCATGAAGCTAAATGTTGATTCAGCAATAATTAGAGCAAAAAATAAACACGGTTTTTAATCAAAAGGCCTATTTTTTATTTCAAATTTCAACACCACCCATATGACTTTGAAGGCTATTACGTAACCACTTTGAGATAATTACCTCATCTGTATAATGAAAACAGTGATAACTGCTTGGTAGGAATGTTATTAAAAATAAATGAAATAACGTGTATAAAATAATTCAGTAGAGTATATAGGATATATTATGCATTTACTATTTTTATTATCCCTACATTTCCTTGTTTATTCATTCCAGAAATATTTACTTAGTTACTATAATGTATCAGGTACTATTCAAAGTGTTTTTCAGACACTATTCAAGAATACAGTGAGGAACAAAATATAGGAAGTCTCTGGCCTTATGGAGCTTACAAACTAGTGGAAGAGGCAGACAATAAGTAAATGAACATAAATATAATTACATAATTACAAACTTGGATGTGTGCCATGAAATTAAAGAATAAAATGGCATGAGAATGACCAGCGGGTGGTACCTAATTTAAATTGAGGTGGTCAGGGAAAGCTTCTCTCAGGAAATACCATTAAAACTAAGACACGAAGGAGAAGGAATTAACTAATTGAAGAGTAAACAAAGAGTGTGACCAGTAAACGCTAATTATTTTCTGCATCTGCACTGGGAATGAGAGGTATTCCCCTCAGTTATCTTTAGGTGGAAATAAGAAAGCCCCTGCCAGAAATGCTGTCTAAAAGAGTTGAAAGTGGTTGCTTTGAAGGTAAAGAAGAATGAGGAAAGGTCAGTGATGTTCTGAAGCTGGTTCATATCTTCTCCATCGCATTGGTAGCTTGAAATTAGTCATAGATAGAGTATTTACAACACGGGAATCAACATACATTACAAACGAAGGCCTTTTTTTCCTCCAGAGAGCTGGTTGTTAAACATTGACCAGCACACCACTGGGCAAAGGCCTGCTGTACTATTTGATTTTGGGGGAACTATGTTCTTTAATAAATATAAAAATTAAATTAAAAAGAAAGTGAAAATTTAAACACGAAATCGTTTTTAACTACAGGTAGTATATTGCCCAGGGCCCAGTCAGGAAAAAAGAAACCATGCTAAGTATTTTATACAGAGGGTGTTTAATACAGAGAGTTGTTACAAAGGTATTTAAAGATGGAAAGCGGGATGCTGAAATAATCTGGAGATTAAAAATGCCAGGAAAAGCTACCCCCTCTAGGGCAGAGTAAACAAATAGGAAGAGATGGTGTTCCCCGAACCTAAAAGTTCTGTGGGGTTGTAAGATAGGAAGGGACACCTCCATGCAACTGATGTTCAAATCTCCGAGGAGGGAATGTAGCCAGGTGGGTACTGGAAGGCCAGGGACCAAGGGGTGGAAGACAAAGAAAATGGGATCTGGGCATGGTGTAGTAGGTGCTAGGACGACTGATGGAGGGTGGTGGGTGTTGGAAGTGCTACTCCAACAGCATGGCTGCCACATGTACCTCTGTGGGGCAGCTGCAGGGCTGGCTTTGGAAGTGTCAAGAGAAGCCTGAAGCTATAGTTATAGCTGTCCTCTCCTGCTAGAAAGAGGCACACCTGAGCTGCAAGCCAGACGAGGGTCTGCTGTCCCTTCGTCCTGCCTTCTATTCTTTCATCAATGCCTCCTCTTGGTAGACTCTCTCTGGAAGTGAGCTGGAAGATGCAGTTTCAGAGTTCCAGTCCCAACATCACAGAGTAGCCAGTAAATAAGCAGGTTTAGAGCTGAACAAAATAGGCAAAGTAGAGGTGTTTATTTTCACAATTTATAGTTGAAACTACATGGGACTGTAAGAACTGGTTCACAGGCTAAAATGGCCAAGGTATGTTTTTGCTGTCAGAATAGTCAGAAGAGTCTCCTGAGCCTACTGGGAAACAGGTTAGGAAAAAATTCTCCATTGGTCTCTTCTGTTCTTCGTGTCTCACGAGCAGGGCACTGGCAGCTTTTGTTATCCACTAGTGTAACTGAGCACAAGAGCACAAGTGGGTTTATTCAAGAGTGGGCACCCTGAAGATATGGGGGGCTATTGTCTCTAAGACCATCTCAAATTCCTTAGGCTGTCCAAGGGTTTTAAAGGGAAAGGAGTTCTGGCAAACCAGGTGCAAGAGCTGCTATGTCTTGGTCAGTATATATTTTTCCAATGGTTATCTTGAGTAGTGTCCATCTGGCAGTCTGGCCTGCATCAGCTAGACTGTAACAGAATTGAAGGTTAACTGTTCAGCATTTTCCTCCAGGGTGGCATCCTGCAGTCTTGGTTTCAGGGTTAGTTGTTTAAGACCAGTTCCTGGGGATTCTTAAGCAAGCACACAGTTAGGGATTGTGAAAGAAAGTGTTATTAGTTGGCTTTAAGATGAATTGACTGTTACGGTTACACTAGTTTTCAAGGATGTAGCCTTGGAAGATAGAGATAGTATCTCCCTCTGGAATAGATAGAAGGCTGTTAGTTGTCCAATATAATAAAGATACTGTTTCCCTCCAGGGCAAAGATTGGACAGGTTTGCTTACTCTCATGGGACTTGTGGGGCAAGAGGAACCTATGTGAATATGAAGCTTGTGCTGCTTTGGTGTCATGATTAATAAAGTCCTTTGTCTCTGTCCCAGAAGTTCCCTATCTTCTATCGACATCCATATGGCAGGCTAACCTGCTAGCTTGCAAGTAGGTTAATCTCAGACCCTTCACAGTTCTTGATAGAATTTTCCATTCAATTCATCAGCCATTGTGCTGTGAAGTTACTGCTTACTCAGCTTTTGTAGACATGTCCAGTGTACATAAGATGAGTTCTTTCTGCTCTCAAGCAATTCACAGTGTAGAAAGAAAGGGATGAGCTCTGCTACCACCTCTGTCACCTCCATCACCACCACCATCACCACTTCTGCCATCATCGCCATCATTGCCACTATTTCACAGAAACTAGGCAGAAGGCTGATACAAGTCAGTTGCCATGTCTTTCTACTGTCAGTCTTCTAAAATATAGTTAACCACTCTTCATCTGCCATTGTTTTCTTTCATATTGCTTTTGCCATAAAACTGTTAGAGGTCTTCATCCTGCCATATTTGAACAGAAGTCCCTGAATGTTTGTTTTCTATCTGACATGCTTACGTATTTTTGTTTGTTTGTTTGTTTGTTTCCATACATAACTAATGAACTCTAACCTTCAGGGTCCTTCCTTGTAAAAGGACAGCTGCCAGGATGTCATTTTAGGGGTGCAAAGGGTGTATTCACCTTTACCAACAAACCCTTTCTCAGGAAACTTTATTCTCTTTGGAAGGAAAAAAATGCTTTGACCTGTTAGCCATCATTAACACTGACATGCCAGTGATCTTTAGGTCTTTTGATAAGGAGAAACCAAAGGCCTCTATATGGAAATCCTCTGTGATGATTTACAATAGAATGCTCCCTGAAAGAAGAGCTGAAGCTGCAACCTGAAGATATAACTGACCTACTTCACAATTTTACATAGGGCTGGCAGAGCATTATTTTTTCTCTAACCTGAGGTGTGTATCTCTATAAGTCTCTAACTTTCCAGGACATAAATAATGTATTGAATTCAATAATCTTACTGAAGCTTCAACTACTCCTGATCTATCCTTTGCGATGAAGAGAAAAAGCACAGCTTCTGCATCTTCTGCCCATTAAACGAGATTAGTTTACCTTTCCACCAGCTTAAACAAAATAGCAACTCAATGGTCCTCCTAGGACTAACCAAATAAGAAAATAGTGCTCTAATCAATGTTACTGCTAGGCTTAATAGTTTTCTGATATTTGGTCTAAATTTTATGGCTGTCAGTTGAGAATCTCTTTTTAAGCAATTCTATTTGCCTCTCAATTATGTGCATATGTTTCCTGTAATATATCTCCTTGTGGTAGAAGAATAAGGGGACACTGAGAATGACATTGGTTGTTGAGTTTTCTTGTTATTACAATCAATGGTTTCTTTATGATCATTTTGTTAAACTAGGCATTTATTAGGTTTTTTATTTTGGATTCTGTGAAGTCAGTGCTGTTGGCCACTTATCCCCATATTCAGAATTTTCCTCTCATCTGATGAGAAAGTTGATAACAGTGTCTTTTCATCAAGGTGCTTTTAAGATAATTTTTATGTTTTTGTTTAACATGGCTCAAAGAGCAACTCAAAAAAATCAAGATACAGATGCTGATTAAAACACATGGCTGTCTGCTTCCCTGCATATTGGCCCAGTGCCTAGAAGGATCGTGCACCAGCAGGTGGATAGGATTGTGGCTGATACACCTGACATGAGAATGGACTATAATGAAACCCAGGCTGCACTCCAGTAAAAATCAGGATCTTCATGTCTTTGACTAAATCACTTCAGATCAAGCCTCTATTATGGCAGAACTCACTAGTGGCTTCAAAATTAAAATCAGGAGGGACTTCAGTATCATTATGCTGTTTCCACACATTGTAGGAAATTTAGGTTGGGGGATGATATCATGAAGATGGAGGAAGAAAGGAAAATCACCATGGGAGAATAGCTAAAAAAAATGGCTCCCATTCCTTACCTCTCCTTTGCCATATCACTTTGTAGTGCCCTCCCACTCTGACTCTGGCTTTACAGGGTAACTTGCTTGGGGCAATGGGATATTATAAAATATGGTGCAAGCAGAAGCTTGAAAAGCATTTACTTGCTTCTCTGTACTCCTGCACTTCTGCCACCACTGTAAGAAAACAGTGGCTAGCCTGCTGGTGGATGAGAGACATTGTCCAGTCACCCGGTCACCCAGCCAATAGTGAGCTAACCTGTCAATAAGTCCAGTCTGGATCAAAGGAAGTACCCTACCAAGAGTTTCTGGAGTTGCTTGATAAAATCCCAATGCCCAGCTCCTTCCCCAAACCAATTAAATCAGAATCTTACATGGTGGGAATGGCAGAGGGCGGGGAAATGAGGATGAGCCCAGGCATCCATACTTTTTAAAGCTAAGTGATTTTAATGTATAGCCAATTTTGAAAATAACTGATTTAGAAGGTCACAATTAGCAATTCTTTTCATAAATTAAGTAGAATAGAAAGGAGTGGTGGAGTGGAATGGAATGAAATGAATAGAATAGAATAGATCAGAGTGTATCACATAGAGTATTATTTTGGCAGACTTTTGTTTTATATATATGTATGTAGGAGTATTGTGTAGTGGGTTATACTGTAAGCTATCTTTTTAACTGTGGATCACTGCCAAGAAATATTTAAAACTAGTGTTTTAAGTGAACATTGAACAAGCTCATAAGCAAAGATAGGGAAATAGTCACAAAAGGTCTTGATTTTTTTAAAAAAAAGTTGCATCCCAGCATAAATTCAAGTAAGACAAAAATAGTTTTGAACACAAAAATTTAGTGATAGACCTTTAAAAGACAGAATCTGGAACATACTGGACCGAAACTGAAACCATTATTATTTGTTCTACATACCATGCTCAAGCTAAAGACGGAGGAAAATACACGTCATGAATTTCCAATAATGAAGGAACAACCACTCTCAACTAATCTGTTATGTCCATAAAATCCTTGAGAACCTTTTTAGATATTGCTAGAGAGATATCTGAAGTATGTGGGTACCAGCTATAAATTGCAATGAAATGTAGTAGACTCAACGATGTTGGGAACACTCTTACTGACAATGGTTCTCAACCTTGGGAACCTTTGAAAATCTGCTAATAGCAAAGGGGCTTATTCCTATAAAAAGACATATCTTTAGTTACACACAGGATTTTTCAGGAAAATAAAGTACCCTTCAAAGCCAGTCATGGACCACTTCTTCACAGTGCTGATCTCCAAATTGAGAGCCCCTAAAAGAATGTGGCTTTAAGAAAGCTTATTTCCTTGTGGGTGTGTTACGTGTTATCTATCCATTAATTGGTGACAACTTGATATGCAGAGTTTTCATCTCACAGAATTAATAAAGCAAAGAACAAATTTAGCAAATGAAGACTTGCAATAATGAAAGGTGAAGTCCCAGTTGCCCCGTTCTAAGGTTCTGCTAATGGTGCAATATTACCTTCCTTGCCTGTGCTTGATAGAGCTTCTATTCTTTTCTATCCTGTTTCTCTCTTTGTTTTAATCTTTTAAAAAAAAGTTGTGGTTAAACTTACATAACATAAACTTTATCATCTTAACCTTTTTAACTGTTCAGTTTAGTAGCATTAAGTACATTTATTTATGTTCATTGTAGAAAATTTGGAAACTATAAAAAAGAATAATGAAGAATGTCAAAATTGTCCTGAAACCATGAACCAAGAGATATCTACTATTGAGACTTTGGTGGTTTTCTCCTAGTTTTTCTACTATATTATATAAATTTATATAAATAAATATATAAATATTGTGCAGTGTGTGTATATATCTATATATAATTTTTTCAAACAATTTGGGATTCTATTGTGTATAATTTTATATTCTATTAACATTTATAATACCATATTATATTGCTATTGTTGTCTTAAGTTATTAAAATTCTTTGTAATGTCTATATAATATTCCATTTTATGGATATAATAATAATGAATCATTTCCCCTATTGTTTAATGTTTATTTTCTGTCCATTATTTATTTATTTTATTTTAATTTTTTTTTTTTTCTTGAGGGGACAGAGTCTCACTCTGTTGCCCGGGCTAGAATGCCATGGCATCAGCCTAACTCACAGCAACCTCAAACTCCTGGGCTCAAGCAATCCTCCTGCCTCAGCCTCCCGAGTAGCTGGGACTACAGGCATGCGCCACCATGCCCAGCTAATTTTTTCTACATATTTTTAGTTGTCCAGATAATTTCTTTCTAATTTGTTTTTAGCAGAGACGGGTTCTTGCTCTTACTCAGGCTGGTCTCAAACTCCTGAGCTCAAACCATCCACTCACCTCCGCCTCCCAGAGTGCTAGGATTACAGGCGTGAGCCACCGTGCCTGGCCTCCATTATCTATTATAATCCCCAAGGAACACGTTTCTACAAAATCTTTATCTACATTGCCAATTACTTCTTCTTCTTCTTCTTCTTCTTCTTCTTCTTCTTCTTCTTCTTCTTCTTCTTCCTCTTCCTCTTCCTCTTCCTCTTCCTCTTCCTCTTCTTCTTCTTCTTCTGCAGGTTAGTTGTCCTTTATTTATCCCAATTTCCCATAAAATTGTCTCTTGATATTGCTGTAATATCATGGCATAAAGGACTCAGAGTGCCACTAGACATAAGGACCAAACTTTCTGATTATAAACCATGATGCTGGGTAATGTTTGAATGAGAGCATTTGATATGGATGGTCAGATGAAAGAGATACCAAAATGTCATCAATTACTTTTTTTGGATAGATAACTGCAATTATTGGGTCCAAAAGTATGTGATGTAAATCTCTTAATATTATTGCAAAGTTACTAGGAATTTGCCACCAATCCGTAGTTAGAGAACCTATCTAAGCACATATTTACCAGAATTGAGTATTATCTTTTATTAGTTTTTGTGTATTTATGAGACCAAAAAATGATATTTTTGTTTTGCTTTAATTTGCATTTTTATGTTTAACGGACCTTTGTATGTCTTCTGTGAATCATCTCACTCCTCTTTCTTATTTTTTGTACTGGAGTGTTAATATTTCTCTTACTGATTTGTAAGAGCTCTTTGTTAATTAAGTAAATAAACCTTTTGTTATTTTGTTGGAAATACTTTTCTAAATTTGCATTTGCCTTTATTTCTTAAAAAAATATTTCATGTGCTGGGTGCAGTGTCTCACATCTGTAACCCCCACACCCCAGCCCAGGAGTTTGAGACTAGCCTGGCCAATATAGTGAGATCCCATCTCTACCAAGTTTTTTTAATTAGCCAGACATGGTGGTACACACCTGTAATCCCAGCTACTATGGAGGTTGAGGTGGGAGGATTACCTGAGCCCAGGAGTTTGAGGTTACAGTGAGCTATGATCATGGCATTGCACTCTAGCCTGGGTAACAGAGCCAGACCCTATTTCTACCAAAAAAAAAAAAAAAAGTTTTATGACCTACAGAAGATTTAAATTTTAATAGAATTGAATCTATTAATCTTTTGTGATTTCTTAAGCTGCTTTGATGCTTAGAATCCCAAGATGGATTAATTAATTCTTGTTATCTTTTAATGTTTCTATTTTTGCCATTAATTTTTTAATCTACCTAAAAGTTATCTTGGTGATTTATGAGATGACAGCTTAACTTAGTTTCCCTATCTCACCCCTACTTTGCCCTGACTATCACCAAATTTAGCCAATTTTCCCAAAAGGAACAAATGTTCAATGACACTTTGGGACACAGCACTGTAATTATTATTAAGATTGATTGAGGCTATTGTTTAAGATTAAGGAAAGTTGTGGCAAAACATTAAAATTT